>NW_019417545.1:0-62832 GCF_000390285.2 Anoplophora glabripennis
AGTTCTCTTTTTTCTTTTAATTCTATAGAAACCAAGATTTTTACAAAAATGTTAGTATCACATTTTTGATACAATAAATGTATATTGTTAACAAAATTCGATTTTCTCAAAAACGGTACGGTATACCTTTTTTAACAAAATGAGAGAGGAATCGAACTATGAAAGAAAAATGTCAAATTTGGCAACACTGTCAAAGATGTATAAATTTAAATGGATAATTTAATTTAACGACTTAGAAGTTATAATTGGAATTTATTTTCAAACTTCTTTCTTTGAAGGCGAATAACTCCAAAACGAAGTCCGATAGGAAAAAAAATTGTATGAAGTACTACAAATATTTCGAACTCCCCTGTATATCCTTTCATTTTTGACATGACCTTTCCGGACACCCTGTATATCTAAAAGGACAGGGTGTATCATTTATAAAACACAAAGTTGGTCTATATCTTGGAAAAGCAACATTCAGTTTTTTTATACATCTCTTTTGAGACCACAAGATAATAATTTAGCAAAACTTAAATCTGTACTATCTTTTTTTCTAGAGGATGGCTCCCCTTGTATTGAATTTTAAAAGAATTATATCCGCTGCCAATGCCCATAATTAAACATTCACCGCCGCCTTTTGTTCTACCGTTCTTACAGAGCGTACAGAATTCCATCAGGTTTCAATTAGTCGCCGGCATTGTCCATATTGCGTTTATTTGTATTCAGATGCCGACACAAAGAGGTCAGTAAGCAGTGTAAGATTGAGAATGATGTGCCGTTGGGGAAGCGCTGGGCCCTTTTGGAGTAATACTATAATGAGGAGTGAAGACCTTTGCCAGTGGTGGCCCAGATATCTTTTTTTCGAGAGCAAGAAAGATTTCTCGAAAGACCCACGAAATGAATCGCCCAAGACAGATTAACCTGCAAATGGTTGAAGTCAGTCACATATTCGAAAGAAATCAGTATTATTCAATGATAAAATACTGAGTGTTTTATATTTCAGCTTGCTTTCTGTACAGTTTTTCTTCGACACACTTTAAAAATATCGTCTGTCAATTCAGAAGGTGAAGTTAAATATCTTTTAAAACCAAGTTGCTCCTTTAGAAGAATATTCCCGGCATTTAGAAGTGCAGTAATTTTCGTTTCAACAACGTTTTTAAGAATCTCATTAAATGTGGGTAAAATTGACATTTATCGGAAATTATGCTGTTTTGAAATTAATATATGCTTTTTATCTCAACTTTGATAAGTTGTTAAGTAGCTTTACTGTTTGTAAAAAGTCCAATCTTCAGGAGATCCAATTAATCGATGCTTTTTAAAGGCATCGCAGCAACTTTTCTATTAGCGGTAAATCTTCCTATGACATTTAACTGCTTTAGAGCTTATCAAATAAATTAATTTTTGTAGTTAGAAACCCGATATATGCGTATATCTTTCGATATGATTTCTGTTGTTTTTAATAATACCTGCAATTCTGTTCGTATTCCGCGGTGTTTAATTCGAAATCCATATTAAATATTATTAAGTATTAAGAGCATTTGACAAAGAATTGAGACATACAGCGCCAAAGATCACTTACGGCGTCGTCGTCACCTTGAAATATCCCTCGTGTAATACTTCTAATGTCTAATTTTTTATTGTCGTGTTAGTATTTATTTATATACATAAAATATATACAGTGTGTCCCAAAATGATGTAACAAAATTTATATTTTTTTCCAGTTGAAATTAAAAAAAATCGCTGACAGATCAATTAGTAAATATAAATTGTCAGTTTTCTGCAATATTTTCTATTTTTTCGAGTCATGTTTGACAGACCTATAACAACATTAACGACATTTTTCTTAATAGGACGCTCTATATTTTATAGTATAAACAGATAGCCCTTCTAAAGACGAATTTTTTGCCATAGTTGTCAAAAAAATGGAGGAATTGAAAACAATAATTTAGTACTACTTTTTTATTTGATTACAGGAAATGTTCAAAGTGGCCCCCATTCATCATTGCACAATGCCCAATTCGGTATTCAAAGTTATCAGTTACATTTTGAATAACATTTGGTGTTATGTTTCGAACTTCTTCTCTGATACGATTTTTTACTCCTTCGATAGTATCTGGTCTGTTCACATATACTTTGCTATTTAGATAACCCCACAAAAAAATCAAGGGGGGTTAAGTCAGGGGAGCGTGGTGGCCATTCAAGCGGCCCTCTTCTGCCTATCCATCGATTTAGAAAAACTTCATTACGGTAATTTCTTACATCGAGGCGAAAATGTAGAGGGACACCATCTTGTTGGAACCAGACATTACCAGCAGGCATATCGTGCTCATTAGGATTAGGAAAAATTAATTCCAGGGCTCGAATCAGCTGAAAACGAAATAAAGTCTCAGTATGGGATTTCCTACTGTTCCAGCCCAAACATTCACTTTTTCCGGCCGTTGTGTATGTATTTCTTGCATCCAATGCGGATTTTCTGGGCTCCAAAACCTAGTATTTTGCCTGTTCACGATTTGGTTTAAGTAAAAAGTTGGTTCGTCAGTGAAAATTATGTGATTTTTTAAGTTGGGTTGTCTTTCAAATAAATTTATAATTTCCTTGCAAAACTGAAATCTTCTGACTGTGTCATCTGCCTATAGTTCTTGTAAGGTGTTAGCTTTGTAAGGATAACACTTTTCTGAGACTTCAGAGTTCTAACAAGTTGAAGTTGGTTGAGATAGATCTAATGGATGAGTGAGGATTTCAGTAACGGCCAGCAACACATCGCCTTCCTGATCCAGGTAAATCTTTTATACTTCCGGTTTCTTCAAACTTTTTGGATACTTTACTTATTGTAGCTCCACTAATTCTCTGGTCTAGATATTTATGGTGAAATAAGTCTCATACCTCCTGTTGACTACGGATTTTATCTCCGCATCCAACGATAATTAAAATTTCAATTCTCTGTTTTTCGCTTAAACGGGCAATCATTTTTCAAAATAATTTAACAACGAATGAATTGGAACTAAAATAATTCACGTTATACCTAAAGTACTCTGGCTAATTTTATGTGTTTATCGATGTGTTTTTTTTTTGAGAAAAAAAACTTTAAAGTGAGTAGAAAAATATTAATAAAGAGTAGGTACGTTTTTTAAAGTACAGAACAGACTATGATTGCTTGAAATAGTTGTCAGTACGACATAAAAAACAATTTTTTATATTTTTTCGACAACTGTGACAAAAAAGTAGGTAATGTTAAAGGTCTCGCAAACCTGGCTTAAAAAATAGAAAATATCGCAGAAAAGTGACAATTTGACCTGTTTCAGCGATTTTTTTAAATCTGAACTGGAAAAAATATGGCTTTTGTTCCATCATTTTGGGACACACTGTATACATAAAGTATGTTTTAATACATCAGGATAAAGTTACTCATAAAAAGTAATTTCCTCGGCTTCGCTGTCACGGTCATTGTTAAAATTGTTGATAGAGCTTGTCACCGGATGAAAGATGACCAGTCGGGGAAGCGTCCGCGCGCACAGCACTGCGGGAGGAATTGCAGGAATGGTGTAATTGAGGTTCGAGCTGCACGGAGACTTGCTAGAACTATGTAATTAATGAGAGGAGCGATGCGTGAGGGCGCGCGTGTTCCTCAAAACCCGCCGTGACGTCTGCCGTGCTCAAAGTTTACCCTTGGGCCAACTATGATGAGCCGACCCACTCCTTAACCGCGCCGATGCGTCTGACGACCGATATTCTATCATCATTAGGTAATGATAAGGCAAAATCCAAAGGGGTCGCCCTTAGGAAAGATGTATGGCATTTTAAATACTTTGGAAGTTGTTGGGCTAATGGCTGTTCGGATCTCCACCTAGATAACCGAACAGGAGCTGTGCGGTGTAATCAATACGGTTTGAATAAAATTAGCGCGTTCAAAGATGTGCGGTTTTCTAGATCTAAAGTATAGTTAACACTTCAAGAGGAAGAGGAAAATAACTTTGGAATGAAATAAAAATGTTCACTTTTGTGTCTATAACTCTCGGCATAAGTTGTTCGCCATCAACTTCCCTATCTTTTCTCTAATTTTACTGACTTTACTACTTTTAAGATAACCTAGAGACTTATGGTGCGGCTCAAAATACGGACACTCTGTATACAATAATATACAGGGCGTGGCTTGTATAATCTCTAAAAATTAAACTAGAGCTTCCTGATGATATTTGTAATAGAAAACTCTTATACGAAAACGTTCTATCTACGCGTTTTTTTTTTGTAAATTAAAGTTCATTTATTCAACGAAAATGAAGGCCGACCCTGTGTTATTTATTAAAAACTTTGGAAATGTTTTTATGCGACCCCAGATGCAACCTTATAATTTAAGTCGGTATAATCTAATACTAGTAACACTAAAAGAAGGTTAGGTACATTGTCAAAAAATTTGTGCAGTCAACTAATTTTGTATTTGTATTGAATTCATTATTCACTTAATTATTAAATATTAAGCATCGTCCATCGACCCATCAGTGTTAAGAAGGGAAAGATTCCAGACAAAAGTTTTTATTTTGTAATTCCACGATAGTGACAGTGTATAAAGAATTTAAAAAATAAGAATAGCGTGCCGATTACATTAAAAACGAGATTCTTATTTCTTATTTTGCTTAATTTTTTAGTTTGTGCACAAACTAGTTTTACAATGAACCGAGAAAACAATGCATTGACTATTTCCGAACATGTCGAGTCGATATGGTGTTAGTGTATGGTGCAGCCGGAGAAAATGCGCTCGCGGCGACTAGGTTGTACCAGGAACGATGGCCACAATGTCACCCCCCATGTGCAAATACAATCCTACAGTGCGTTCAGCGGCTGCGAGATACGGGAAGTGTTATTCCTCGAGGAAAAGGACGTGGTCAGCAAGTGAACCTTAATGTTGAAGATGCACTGTTGGAAAGTCTTGACGAAGTTAGTACTCGACGATTCGCACAGTAAGTAGGAACCTCATCTCGTACCGTACATCGCATCTTAAGGCGCCCGCTGTTGCACCCCTATCATCTGCAACCACTTCAACAGATTTTACCCACGGATTGTGATCAACGAATGCGCTTTTGCAGATAGATTTTACCGCAATGTGTCAATCAAGTAGACTTTCCAGCTTACGTTTGTGTAACAGATGAGGCGACATTTACCCGTGATGAAATGAATTTCCATAATATGCCGATGAAAATCCTCACGCGATTAAGGAAACTCATTTTCAACATCGGTTCTCGGTAAATGCTTGGGCTGGCATAATAGGCGATATACTATTTCTTTGAAGGACGACTAAATGGGCCAACATATGCTGACTTTTTGGAGAACTGGTTGCCTGTATTATTGGACGATGTGGCATTACAAGTGCGGGCACGCATGTTTTATCTCCAAGATGGGGCTCCTCCACACAGTACACGAGTTGTAACGACATTTTTTAATGAAATGTTTCCTCAGCGATGGATTGGACTCTTTGGTCCTATGCCGTGGCCACCTCGGTCACCCGATTTAACTCCAATGGACTTTTATCTTTGGAGTCACTTGAAGTCATTAGTTTACAATACTCCAATTGCTACGGGAATTTGGGAAAATATTCGCCAAAATTGGGTGCGTCGGTGCCATGCCTGTATCCGCGCTAATGGAGATCAATTTCAACATTTTCTCTAGAAATGGTAAGTTTTTTCATTTTGTTCCAACAAAATACTTTGTACTTTTTGTATTTTTGCATTAAAAAATTCCCCAAAAATTGAGAAGTATCTTTCTATTCTTCAGCGACGATTTGTTTACGAGGTCTACGGAACGTAACTCCTCGTACAGTACACGGCAATACCGTTCCAGAGAAAATATTTTGATCCATAATTGAATTTTAATTTACGGGAAAAAAACGTAAAAATAGAACTTTTTCGTATAGGATTTTTCTATTACAAATATCGTTAGGAAGCTGTAGTTTAATTTTTATAGATTATACACGCCACACCCTGTAGATATAGATCTATTGATAGTAAAATTTGTAATTAAGCAGCCAAAACAATAAACTATTTTAATTAAAATTAAAAAAAATGTACACATTAAATATTCGAAAGTGTTGCAAAATTTTTTAAAACTGTAGTAAAAACCGTTCTTGCATATTAACTAGAATTTTAGGTATTTCGTTGCTCTTACAGTACAACTACAACATAGAAAGGAATATGTACCTACGTAAAAATATTAATAATTTTGATCGCCGGCAAGTGATATTTATAAAAAAGCCATATATCCCTTGGAGGATACATATTCGTGACCTTTTCGCTTAAAGTAGCTTTATATGTCGGCAGTATCAAGTTATTTAAATTGAAAGCGTCGCCGTTTGTACAAATAGCGTTTCACTCTAATACAGGAACATTTTCATAAGTCCTTTGCACATTGCTCGGCAAAGGGATTTCCAGTAGGTTATTTTCTATGATATTGCCGCATGCTATGTAGTTTAAGACTTTATTTAAATAAACAGAAACTTGTATCCTGTCAACATCAGATAATGGAAAATGCAATGAGGTAAACTATAGAGAAGGGAAGAACAAATATGTAAGTAGCTTTGATATATCCCTCATCTGAATATACATTGATATGTATTTATTTATGATACATGTATCCCTGCGTCATTTATTCAGTATACATGTTTTCAATTTTATATTTAAAAGACTTTATCGTCTATCAAAATTACATACATACAAATTATTATAAACTGCGAATCCTGCTGAAAATTCGTATATCTGCTGAAATATAAACGGCGTTCCTTTAATCTAAACATCTAAATGGTATCCAGAATTCACGCTAGAAGTAATTTTGATAGAAGACGCGGGTGATCATGGGCTTGTTGGTAAAAACCTTAGATTTCACTAAAAATCTAAGACTAAAACCGCAAAGAAAAAAGTCTGATTTTGATCACCGAAACGGAAAATTATACGCCCAGGAAATGAATTGAAATGAATCGTGCAGTAATTGAATTGTGTCTCGGGCTGTATGGCATGTGGCACCATCCCGTTGAAACCACATGTCCATATCCACATCCATATCATGCAATTTAGGCACAAAAACTGGATTATCATGTCGCGATAACGAACACCATTAACTGTTATTGTCTGACCAGCCGCATTTTCGAAGAAGAATGGTTCATTGATACCTCCAGCCCAAAATCCTCAAGAAACAGTGACACGTTGTGGATGTATTTGTAACAATCACTCGTGGATTTTCTGAAACCTAAATGCGACAATTTTGTCGATTAACGAAGCTACCAGGATGAGAATGAGTCTCATCGTTGAAGATGATTTTGTTCGAAAAATCGCAACCACTTGTTCCATAATCCATTCAATGAACTCTCTTCACTCTGCGTGATCAGTGGGCTTCAGTTCTTCAGTCAATTGAACTTCGTAAGCATGAAAATGCAAATCTTTTGTGAGAATACGCTGTAGAGAGCTTCTTGAAATGTTCAATTCTTTACCACAGTGCTTAATTGATGTTCGTGGATTCTCAGCAACACTCTCACGAACTGCTTCTATGTTTTATGTTGAACGAGTTGTTGAAGGACGGCCAAAGTGTAGTAGTTTCCCTGATTTTTTCAATCAGTCTCTTCGCAGTTGATGAAGTTAAATCATTCTGAAAAATTGCGAACTGTAACTGCTAAACCTTGATTATTTTTTAAATATTGCTCAACAACGAAAGCGCGTTCCATTTTTAATAACCCTGAACTGTCAGCCGTCACGCTGTCTTTTTTTTTCGTTGGTAACACTTTACCGCACAAATGGCGCAAAATTCGAATCTTGCGTGGATTTTGTTACACCCGATACGAGGTACCATGGTCACAATTATCACAAAAAGTTCTAATGAATTTTGACTCTATGGAGGTGACCTATTGGCAACGTTATTTTAAATATTTTCCAAACTAGTTTTTTATTTAATAGAGTATGAACAAACCTATGCAGAATTGTTTATTTTTATTATTGTCATCGACTAAATGATTTTTATGATTATATGCAGAGTATTTCATTTAAAATATTATGTCACATTTCTTTAAAATGTTCAATTGTTTTTTTTAAACAGGTTTTGGATAGATTTAGAAAAGTAGTTCGAGCAATTTTCAATAGAGGGCGCTGTGCCTTATTACAGAATTTTAATCGATTGTCAAACGTATGGTATAGTCTTTCCAATCTCATTGAAGACCAAAGAGCTAGGTTCGGTCGCTACGCAACAACTCGGCATTGGAATATTTGAAAAACTTGTTCCCATATTTGTTTAGCCATACCCATATACAGGTCTGGTCGAACTAAACGTGGAGGTGGTAGAAATGTATAGGCCTAGTTGAAGAATGCGTGGGGCAAACGGCGCACAAACACAGTCGCACTGGGCGACCGGCCATAAATTTCAGTTGTTGACAAATTGCCTAGCAGTGCAGTGCAGCAATGTGGAATTATTTTATTGTTGATTATATTTATTTAATAACTTTTCTAAACTAAACCAACAAACCTTTCCTCATCCTTTCCTGGCAAGGATATGTTCATAATTTCCCTTTGGTTCTTGCCGAGCAGTAATATATTTTAATGAAAATGTAAATGTTTTTTGATATATCATAACCATAATTTAACATTTACAATACAAATTATTGTTTTTATCAGAAAACTATTTGAAAGGCGCCTACGAAACTCATTAAATTTTATTGCCAGGCGTTTTTATATATGTTCAACTGACTTCGGAAAGACTATAATAATGTACGATACTGCGTGGTAATAATAGTAATAAGAAAAAAGAAAATAGTCATTCAAAGCGTGGCAGGGTTCAGCTATACTCTGTTTGGAAATGAAAGAGAGTAATAAAACCCCGAGATAAGAACCGGCCATGGGCGTGCTAATATTTCGTTTCAGGTAATTATCGGGTAACACTAATGCTAACAGGTAATGGGTGTACATTAGTATATTTTACTGGATACATCATAGGGCAGGAGCCAGTGTATTGTGACAGATCAATCCAGTCTTAGAGCTGAATATACGAAGACGTGCTAGTGCAGTAGAGTAAAATTCGACTTGTGTTTAGTGACTAAAGTACACTCATTTTATTTTAAAAAAGAAATACCAACGCTAAACAAAATTTAAAGTGAACTTTCAGACAACGATTTGCCAAAAATCAGTAGAAGCAAATTATGGGCCGTCTTACGAGAGTTGAATTTTTGCTGGGAAAAGCAGAACAGGAAGTCAGTTGTTATCGATAAAGATGAAATTGGCGAAGATCCTACTTAAGATCAATTAGAAAATTCCGTGACGAAGGGAGGAATATTTATTATCTAGACGAAACTTGGGTCAACGAGGGATATACTGTAACAAAAGTATGGCAAGATAAAAATGTAAAAAGTTTTCGACAAGCATTTTTGGATGGACTTTCAACAGGGTTCAAGGCACCTTCAGGTAAAGGGCAAAAATTAATAGTGACACATATAGGTAGTGCCAGTGGTTTTGTAGATGGCGGTTTACTTTTATTTGAATCTAAAAATACAGGTGACTATCACGAAGACATGAACGCAGATGTTTTCGAAGAGTATTTTACACAGATGTTGGATCTTATTCCTCCGGGGTCTGTAATTGTCATGGATAATGCCAGTTACCATTCACGGCAGACCGAGCGGACGCCTACGACTGCTTGGAGGAAAGCCGATATAATTCAATGGTTATCCGGAAAAAACATTTCTTTTGAAACAAATATGCTGAAAAAGGAACTTTTGACACTTGTCAATCTTAATAATGATCAGAAAAAATATGTTATCGATGAAATGGCAACAAATCGACAAATAACGGTACTACGGTTACTACCTTATCACTGTGAACTTAACCCAATCGAATTAGTCTGGGCGCAGGTAAAAGCAGATGTAGCGCGAAATAATACGACGTTTAAATTAAGTGACGTGAAAATTTTGTTAAAAAATTCCTTGGAACGACTAACTGCAGATAACTGGCAAAGATGTATACATCATGTACAAAAAGAAGAGGAGAAAATGTGGGAACTTGATAATTTAATTGACGTTACTGTGGAACCTATCGTTATCAATCTAGGAGACGAAGATAATTCATCAGAATATTCAGAGGATGAATTTTAATGTACCTTCTTTTTTATTTTCTTTATTGTACATTTATACAACACTACATTTACTCACCATAATTTGAATTTTCAAAATACATATATTTTTGTGTGGAATAAAAGTCTATTCATTAAATTTAAATAAATATTTTGATAATAATATTGAATAATTTTATTTGAATTACTAAAAACCCTCTTAACCCGGTTATGATGCTTAAAGTAGCCTCATGTTTTGAAATGCTGTTTTTATATTGTTTACTTATAAGAGAAATGGACCGAGAAATTGAAGCGGCATAGACAAAAACGGATTGTCGGGGATTAAATTTTAGCTACCTGCTACAATTTAGTACAGTCCGATCGCACAAAGTTTTGTTAAAAGTAGACCTCATCTATACGGAAAATACATAATATAAAAATATTGAATATAAGGACCAGTACTACATTTATTTACGATTTGCATACATAATGAGCTTTTATTACTCTCTTTAATTTCTAAACAGACTATAGTACTGTACAGAAAAAAAAATTTGAAACAACGGAATTTTCACTCGCGGTTATAAATATTTGTTATTCAACTTTGCACGAACCATGCGAACGTGAAACGTCGTGAAATATTAATTAGTCATGCTGAATGTAATTCCGTAGATGACAAATTCGCAGTTTTTTTTTCTGGATATCAGTCCTCGGTCCATGCCGCCATTGCCGTGAACCGGGCCCGCTGACTTGTAAAATGCAATTTATAAAATGGCATTTATGATGGCCCATTTTGCATAGTCACCCGGCTCGCCGGTCCGTTTTCCTATTTACAGTCGCTGGAGCACGAAACTCCTACCGGTATATGTGTGCGGAGATTACGGTCACTTTGACCCTGAACAGCCGGCGGCGAGACTGCCGGGATTGGCCACCTACGCTGCCCAACCATGAAACTGCACCATTCCCATAATCGTAAGTTATTAAATATTTGTTCCAAATCACAGCTCGAATTATTACTAAAATGACATTCTATCATTTAATTACGTCAGTGTCAGAGGTCAGCGACACTGGGATTCACGAACTAAACACAGTGCTTTAAAAAAAATAGTAACAATTATTACTGAAACGGCAGATAATTCTGTCATTGAGGTATATAACATAGGGAAGGCGTTGTGTTTTGTCTAGAACGGAATGATCAAACGTATTGTCGTATTCTATAGAAGAATCGGGCTTCGTCCAATGCTAATGGCCACCTCGATTAGTCCGTTGGACTAATATACGTACAAAAGTATGTCCTCTAAGAAAGATTTTAAATTTTGGTGTCCTACGAGCACTGGACAGGTACTCGTCTCATGCTTAAAGATCTGCAAATCCCCAGGGTCGACGTTCCATCACTTTTGGATTTGGTGTCTCGCGTCCTTTGGTTTGGTGGTAAACCCACAGCGGCTGATCGCATTTTCGGTCTCTAACCTCTCCGGATTATGGAATCTTCCTGGAGTGTTCCAAATAATAATGGGTAGGGTGTTGTGTATAGTATTCGGACCTAATTTTCGATCTCAACACGTAAATTGGGTCGAAGATGAAAATTAGAAACATCCGTGAAAAGTGTATTTTTCCACGTCGCGTCCTTGAAGAGAGCGATCCCTTTCATCTTTTGGAGCTGTGGTTGGAGCGGCGCCGGAAAATTGGAAACATCCGCGAAAATCTGACTGATCCGAGTTTTTTCATACAGAAGCTCTAGGTACATCATCTATTATTAACTGTTTTTTTTCCGATTGGAAAGATAGGTGAAATTTGAAATATTTAGACCTGATAAATTTTTTAATGTAATATCGGTACTTCATCGGTATTGCCATTAAAAAAATATGATGACTAAATTGACATGTAACGTCAATAAAAGGCAATCTGTTTTCACAAAATTATTTTCCATTGCATTTCAGTCATGGCCAGGTAGATATTTTCTCTAGTAGGTACTCCTCGTAAAAAGCAGCCAGTATAAATCACGTGAAATATTTACGCTGATAAAGAGAAACTAGACAATCAACTGTAACTACCATAGAATGTCGTTCTGTGTTCTGTAATATTTTTGCCTCACAATTGTTGTATTTAACTTTGCGCTTTGCTCCGCAACCTCTGAGTATCAACAGGAATCAGGGGTAGTAATTTTCCATAAACACCATTTTTTTTTTTCAAAGGCGCTGCAAATATATCATAGAACTATTAAAATGCATAATGTGAGGAAAAAATGTTATCGACAATTTATTAACGTCACTAAAAATGCTTTTTTATTTCTTTTTCTTCAACATCTCGGTTGAATCGCACTCTGGGAAGAAAATCCAAGGGATAATTTTTGTTCTAAATGAAAGTTTCTGCAAGACAGCATCGCTCCAATTGTATTTATTTCAATTCACAAAAATCACAAAAATCGATGTTTAAACAAATTTTTGCGTAAACTATTTTCTTGAATAAATTATTCGGTTTATGGAAAATGACTCCAATCACGATGCTTCTGGCCTCCGCCGACTGGACTAGCAGCCGAGTAGTCCATGAAACACCAAAACTTTTATTAATTTCTTAATTAAATCGCATGCAAGCGAATTGAGTGAAAAGAACTTCACTGCAAACAGGTAGGATTCGCTCCGTTTAACTTTGAAATCTCATCGAGAACTGGGAAATTTCCCATCTACGATAATTAAAGTTTTTCCCAGTATGAAATCCGTCATAATTAGCAAACACAATTTTATTAAACACTGCCTCACGTCGGCCTGTATCCTCACTATAATTACGGTTTTTGCGTACAACACAACATCTACAATGTTTTTTGTATTTTCGTAAAAGGCCCAAGGATATTATATCCTTTTACAAAAAGGCTTTGTTAATTATGTGAAGGCAAAAACACAAAGTGAGTTTATTATTTGATACAACCGCAGCCAGGCGAAAAAAAGCTCTAAAAACACTACCCAATTTCCTTGCATTAAAATATATTAAAGGTGTTTGCTAGTTTGTGTTGTGGTGTACATACAGGGCGGTCTGATTTTTACGATCATGCTTTAGGACAGGCAGGTTTCACAAAATAACCACAGTTTGTTATACATGCTATCCGAAGTGCAAATGCTGTGCCTGATAGAAGAATAAGTAGAATAAAAAAGTTTACAAATTAAAAAATTACGGTAATAGTTAAAGCGTGTTTCGAGAGTGAAAATAATTTATTTTACGTGATGTTTAGACACCAACATAGTTATGTTTGTGTTATCAGCCCATTTATCATACTTTTTTAATTCATATTCAAAAAGTTTAGTTAGTCAATGTGCAAAAAATCTGCATTTTCTTTCATGAATTTCGCCCTCAATGTAATTAATATATTTACAACTTTGCGCGTAACTAATAATAGTCATACCATTTCCAAATCAAATAGAAGAACTTTAGGCTTTATTTTCCAATGTCATTAAATAAACTTAGGATCTATGTGACACAAGGCCCTTGAGTTTATTTTGCGACATTCCGTTATTCTATCATCCCATATTTGTAAAAGATAACATCATAGTTTACAGCATTTATATCATGGACATACTGTGTATAATAAACAATACAATAATCTTTTTTGATAATCTACTTGTTTCTACAATTTGAAAAATGTTCGGACCACCCCATATGAGTATATACAAGGTGTCCCAATATTCCTTGTATATGAAATTATCGCACATACTTGAGATCAAAATATAACGATTTAACTAAACTTACTTCTAATCGGTGGCGGCTCTTGACTTCCTTACCAGGAAGGGTGGAAAAATTTAGTTACAAAGAATTGAAAAAAAAATCTAATCTAATCGGGTAGTTTTATTTTAAGAACTATTAGGGAAAATATACTCTGCATTATTTTTTATAGTGAAAGTTCATTATTCTGCATTTGTCCGAAATAAACTTTTCAATTACTTTTTCATTAAAATTTGGTATTTCTCGAACCATTGATTTTTGCAAGTGCTACAATCAATTTAAACTTTGACAGTTTAAAAACAAACACAAGAAACAATATGAAAGTAATAAAATTTTACATCACATCTGAACAAATTACGTTTATTAAGAAAAAAAAGCAGTGAATAGCTATTATTTGGTTACGGTCAAACTCCCACTCCGTGTTACTGCTGCGCGATGACCATGACCACCGCTGTAAACACTTTACAAATGTAGCGGCGAGCTACGAAAGGCCCCCGTATTCAGAGTTTTGCAAACGAATTTTGCATGTCGAGTTAAATTGACTGCACATTACGAATTTAACATCTATTTAATTATGTAGATAACATGTAAGCTAAATTTTATATTACATTTTTTTACTATGAAAATTTGTAGAGGGGAGGGGGGTCTTGGCAAGACGTTTTTATTTTTTTCCAAATAACACTATAATTTAAGTGAAATTTGGTATTCTAGTACTTATTTGTACAGGGGTTAGAAGTTTGACTGCCTAAATTTAACAGACGATAGAATACATTAAAATAAACAAAAAAAACCCTAAGGGGTCCTAAACTCGACCATTTCCGAGAAAAATATTATCAAAATCTCCAACTTGATGTACAACAGTTCGATTAATTAAGGAATATTGACATAACTGCGTGCATAGAATACCATAAGATACAATGTTTATCACTTTTTTTAACTTCTTTATGCTTAATTCTAAAAATAATTGGCGTTATAATAAATAGCTAAAATTTAAGCACAACACTATCTTCGTACTACAAAATAGATATATTTTATGTATTTTATTTATTTAAAAACTGGAAAACAATTGTCTTGATTTACTAAATATTTCACAATAATAGTTGTTTACATTTTTTCCGTAGGACAAGTCAGCCGCGTGCACACGTGGTGAGCATCAGCTGTGTAGCGCTGTTGTCACGTTGCGATGAAACTCCCCAATATTAATACTCGCTGTATTTTTACTCTATATCATGCTGAAGTAATGGCAGTCAAACGACTTACACCCTGTAGATATACTAACCGATGTAATCGCCAAATTCTAAGCTAAAACCTTTTTGGAGGCAAGCTTTAGTTCACGTACACGAAATATTGGGACATCCTGTTTATACAATTCAAAATTCTATAGTAACTTGTTAATGAAGCACTTATATTTTTGTAATTTGAGACTTTTTTTCAGGACTAAGAATTACTTCAGAATTGCCATTTTTTGTGGTGAGTACGAAATTATTTTTTATAATATGCGCCCCATAGTTAACAAACGATAGCGTAAAATACTATGAAATTGTACCGGCAAAGTTTCCGCTAAAATAGAGCCAGAAACAAATAATCCCGCAAATATACAATCACTGCCTCATTGAGACGGTATTCGCAGGAAATTTATCATCCGCTCGGATTATTATACTAATTAGAATTAATGGTAAAATCAGCCGAGCTGGATGGTCGTGTTTCTTTAGTGAAGTTGACAGTTATCACAGACGAGGACATTGTTTTCAGCTATATAATCGTTCCTTTCTAATCCGTCCTGATTGTCATCAATAATTACAACGATAAGGCACATTAACGCTTCATGCTCGGTTAGTGGCTTCTGCCTTTGATGAATGTACCATTTTCAGGGGCGGTCGTACGTAAAAAATCAACACCGGAAAGTTTTCTCTAATCGTAAGTCCATGTCACAACTGCAAAAGGTTCTAGGACTATTTTAGTCCTCAAGGACTTAATGAATGACGATTTAAATGTACTGATTTACTGGGAGCAGTGTTCCGGAATTAAAAAAACATTGTCACAGTCGTGTACAAAGCCCCACATCTGATGCTCCTTTGCTTAGTTACGTTACTAACTGTGCTATTATTAGTCTTCAATTGTAATTGCCTCCAATAATTTCAGGAACTCTTAGAAAATTCTTTAGAAACAGTTTAATATAACAAAATGATGCCTTATGTTAGAAAAAATTCAACTTTCGCTAAATCACTTATTAACTTAAGAGAATTTTAATGGAGTGTCAAAAATAACAAAGTATCAGCTTACCTTTCAAATATTCATGGATGTCGTCTTCTTCTTTAATCCAGTGTAAATCCAAATCTCACTGTTTAGATCAATGTTTGATTTTTGGTGAAGATCTGAAACAATTTAATAATTTTAATAATAATAATAATAATAATAACGCAACGGTAATAGTAGTAAGAATAATAAAAGTAATCAAATTTAAATGCCTTGATTATAACCATACAGTTTTTGTGCAGTGGTTAAAATAGATGTGTAATATAAAATATCGGGATGGCTTTGGTGAAATATTGGGCGAAGCTTATACACAGTCTTAAAATGTCTCTCGAGAGAGCTACAGCTTGTCGAAGTTGAGAAACAAATTATTTTATATTTCAAGAACGATTTGAAATAAAACAGTTCGCGTGGAGTGGTAATAGGATGATTAATTTTTATTTAATGGGATAGTAGCGTAACATCTATTTTTTATTTTACCTTAAATATATGAAGCTAAATTCAAATTAATTCCACTATTTTATTTTTCATCAAATAAGTTGCAGGATACTCTTTGTAATTTCTCGACATTCCTTACAGTAATAACCTTAGAAAAAGTTTTTCGATTACTTGGCGCGCAAAAAATATATTAGATTTTGACTTGCCTTGGCTGAACTTGTTCAAGAATTCAATCCTTTACGTCTAAGAATGTAAAGAACCTCATGAAAACACTAAACATGTAATGAATTTTTGGAATTATATACAGCTTCTATATTAAAAGTACCTGATATGAAAATGGCATAGGAATGTCGTAGGAAGTTGGTTTAGAAGACTGACTATGCCATGAACTTCAAAGACATAACTTTTCTGTGCATTTTTGAACATTCAAGAAATATCTGCTAATGCATTCTTAAGATTTGTCACCAAACCTTTGAGGGGAGGATCACAAGTATGTAGACTATACAGGCAGAGGAATTTTCATAAATGAGAACTAGTAATGGCATACGTCTAACTTATACTTTCTGGGGTAGTTACGTGAACGAGGAATTCAACAGATTTACATAAAATTTCTGATTACTGAATTTTTAGTCGAACTTGTTGAAAAGTTTGAAAAACGAGACGAATATTTGAGGTTATGTTCTTGAAGTGAAGATAATTGTAACGTCATCCATATAAACGAGACAATCTTTATGTTGATTGTCCTTCAAAAGGTTCTATAACTCGTTAGAAAGTAGCCGGTACGTTTCTTAAACCAAATGGCATCCTGGTACATTCATAATCACCATTTTCTAATTTAAGGAAGTTTTATGTATTGACTGCAAGTTCTAGGGTTCTTGCATCTTGGCATTGGCATCTTCATAATTTATCCAAAGTATGATATTTGGTATTGATAACGATCATCGATAATTCTTTTGTTTACTTTTGCATAGTCTACGACTATTCTCCATTTTCATTGGCCATTTGCATCCAAATTTTTCGAGATCTAGGAACTCCATGGACTAGAGCTAGGCCATATAATGTGGTCATCAAGCATTTTATTAATTTATTTTCAAACTTTATGTATGTGGCGATAGTTATAGAATTTGGTGCAAATTGCTTCGTTGTCTTTGGTTTTAATTTTATGTTTCACAGTATTAATAGAGGTTTATAGTCTGGCTTAATGAAAATATATTGAAATTCTTAGGCATAATTTTATTAAGGATAATAACTTATTTAATTCGCATCTTAGAAAAAAATTCAGAGGAATATGACAGTTGGTCTTTGATGTGAGCGTAGTAAACAGTACATTATTTAGTATTTAATAAGGTAATAATGTTTGTATCTATTTCTAGTACCTTTTTGCTCTGAATGGGCAAACCCTCGAACATTTTTAACAATTATCACCATCATAACATTAGCTGTCTTGATTCTAGGCACTAAATGCGACACAATATCCCTCTATCGATTTATTACGTTATAGCCTGCCTGTAGCTTGCACGCCGTTGTAGGATGTAACTATTCCTGTGGAATGATAAATGGAGAGAGTTTGATGAATGACACGTACAGATATTATGGAGGTACCTAATAGACGATTTCTGCCTTCAATGTATCCAGGAATTTGAAAATGCTGTCAACGGTTTTTCTAAAAGAACATTCAATGGTTTGACATTGACACTTGACTAGCATGTTAACTCTAAGTGCAAGGTCTATGTTCAGTTCAGTTGCAACGTGTATTAATGTTGATAAAAATTTAGGATGTTCCATTAAAAATAGAATCGATATCACCTAAAAGTTATAAAATATTCACATACACGAGTATTTCGAAAAAAATTACGTATTGTATTTTAAAGAACTACTTCATTGGATGACTGTAGTGTGTGAGTGTGTAGCTTCAACTGATTTAATTTTACAAATAACTGTTTGGTATTACTGCGCTTTTTGTAGTGTTGTTAGTACCGTGGTTTATTGTTTACATCGGTCCTACAAGCAGTCAGAGATGTAAAATTAATGGATGTTGTTTTAATTTACGGCGAAGCTAGACAAAATGCATTAGAAGCTTCTCGCTTGTATGCAGAACATTTTCTGGGTCAAGTAACAATTTTTTTTTATAAGCTGCGACGGCCCATTAGAATTATTTCAGACTATTTTGAAAATTTGTGGGGATGTGCCCGGGGTTTCGGGCACGCCCTTCTCAACTAAAATAATGGCGTCCACGTACCACTTCCGGTTATACCGGAAGCCGCTATCAACTTGTTTATTTTAAATGGATATTATTGCAATTTTGGATTCTACGTGTTATTTTAGGTAAACTTTTATGAAGTTCTAATTTTAAGAATTCCTAAAATTAACCGTTTTCGAGATATTTAATTTTTTTCAGAAAAATGGAGAGAAACAGTGACTAGCTTCAAACCATGTGTATTTTATAGTAAAAAAGATAAAGCAACAATATTTATAAAGGGGATAGCTAGACCCCTAAGCTTCCCATCCATACTTTCAAAGAGGCTTAATTGCATACAGGGTGTTAGAAATTTAATGCCGAGTTTAGTTAACTTCAAACCTTCATAAGTCGGTTTTTTAAAATGGAACACCCTGTATGTTTTTCTCTATTTTCGAACGGTATCAGGGTTCCCTATAGCTATCTCTTCTAGTTTTTAAGTTATCTACTATTTTTTGTGTAATCACCTAAAATCATGTAATTTCTTGCGAGGATAGCTGTAAAATTTTTAGCAAAACTACAAAACAAACAACTAAACTGTCAATTTGTTGTTAGTCTCTTGCAGTGACAGTTTAATTTAGCATTTATAAGAAATGGAAAACAATACATATTCAAATGCTGATATTTTATTATTCATTCACGGACGTTGCAATCAGATTATAAGCAGAACATGTACAGTTTTTAATGAGACGTACGCAAATTTGCCATCAATGAGCAGAAAAAGTTAAGAAGAATTTTAGCAAATCAACTAGAGTATGGTCGAATTTGTGCAGAAAGAATTTTACCAAAACCAATAACCTCAAAGGAAAATAATGTAATAAACGGACTAACCTATCTTAATGTTCATCCAGAATCCTCAACTCGTGCCGCAGAGTATGATTTAGGCATTTCACGAGCGTCCATTCACAGGATGCTAAGAACTAAAGATATGCATCCATACAAATTTAAGCTACTTTCTGCTTTTCATCGGGGTGATGCCGTGCAACGTGTACAATTTTGTGAAACGATGTTAGTGCGATACCAAAATGATCCACAATTTTTGCAACATATATGGACAGACGAGTCAAAATTTACGAGAGATTGTATTTTTAATAGACATAATACTCATTTGTGGTCATCTGGTCAAACTTTCAAAATTTTAGCGTAAATGTTATTTGTCTAATTAAAGATAACCAAATTTCTTACCATATTTACGAAGAAAATTTAAATGCCGACAGATATCTCAATATTTTGCAAAAGGTTGTGACAGATTTTCTAGATGATATACCTTTAGACCAACTAAGGAAGTGTTGGTATCAATTAGACGGGGCTCCACCTCGCTGTCACAATCAAATCGATCAACAGCTGACTGAAATGTTTGAAGATAGATGGATGAGAGGCCTAGGACCGTGGAATTGGCCAGTGAGGTCCCCCTCACTCCATTAGATTTTTATGTTTGGGGAGTAATAAAGCAAAAAGTTTATTCTACACCCGTTGCTTCAAAAGAGGATTTGATTGCTCGAATACGAAGAGCGTTCCATGAATTGCCTGCAGCTGAAATAGCAAAAGCGGTGACTGATGGTGTTATCTCTAGAATCCACAAGTGCTTAGCTGTTAAAGGGGGTCATATTGAACACGTATGACTTTTTCAAGTCATTCTTTTTTTCTTAGTGCATTATTATTATCAACATACATGTTCGCTTGTGTCATCTGAAACCGCCTAATCGTGCAGATATGGTAAACATATCTCGGACCGTTTTAGCTAAGCTTGCAATATGAGTCAGTTAGCGAGCCTACTTTGCTGTATGATGTTGTAAATCATTATTTGGCGGCAATAAACCAGAATTATCACGTTAATTGTTTCATTATATCTCGCTTTTTTACTTAAAAAGCTAACATCAGAAGTGGGATTCCTTCTAGTGTCTTTAGGACAGGAGAAAAGGACCTAAAAGTGCTTTATTTTTTGTGTGAAAACTAAAATACGTCGAGAACAATGGCTGACGACCATGAACAAAGTGAAGGTGCTGAATGGGCTACTAGTCCATCCGTTGGTGTAGGGAGAGTCAGTGAATCACTAGACACTAAAATGATGGAAATGTACAAAATTCAGCAGGAAAGTAATATTCACTTTCAAAATCAAATCATGCAAATTTTATCAACAATGGCCAACGCCCAAGCGATTCAATCCCAGGCGGCACTGCAGTCAGCTTCGACAAGTACGCAGGCGCACATTCAGACCCCTGTATCCAATCACATACCCGAAGTTGTGGCGGCAGCACCATCGCAAATTCGGTTGACAAGTTATGATCCTGATGACACACCGTTTACGATGGTGGAATGGATGGATGACGTCACCAAAATTCAACAGGGGTTTGGAATGTCCGACACCATGATTGTTTTGAAGGCTGGTCACGCTCTCAGAGGACGAGCTGCCCGTTTCTTTCAACACTGGAAACCGATTGTTAGAGATTGCTATAATCGGCCTTGATGTACTCCAACGACCAGGAATCAAAATATAAGTAAATAAAAATAGTGTCGATATGATGCATGATCCAGTAACAAATTTCTCTCAAATTTGCTGTGCACACACTTTTGAGATAAAGAATTACATTTGTCAGGATTGGACGAGCAATTGACAAGTGAAATAAAAACTATCCTTCAAAATGCAATAAATCAAACGCTACCCGCAGTAATAACAGGCAAGTTAAAAATAATACTACGTGATTCACAACCGGTCGCTCACAAACCTCGGCATTTAGCATATGGAGAACGATTGCAAGTAAAGCATATTATACAACAACAAATTCAAGCCGGAATAATACGACCAAGTGAATCAGCATATGCTAGCCCGATTGTACCCGTAAAAAAAGGAACGGAGAAACAAGACTGTGTAGACTATCGGGATGTAAACAAAACAAAGTGTTACGCAACAATTATCCTTTGCCTTGTATACAAGATCAGATTGACTCTCTAGCGAAATTTGTTTATTTTTTGTATACTCGATATGAAACAGAGATTTCTTCAGGTAGAAGTCGAAGAAGAATCGAAACATATTAACTGAATGCCATTTGGTTTTGTGAACTCTCCTTCGTGTTATCAAAGTGCAATTGATAAAACTCTCGGACAGTTGAAAGACAATATCGCTTTCGTTTACATTGACCACGTGCTGTGTCCCGCGGAGACTATTGAGGAAGGTCTGGGTAATTTACGATTAGTTGTTGATAGTCTGTCCAAGGCTGGATTTGTGCTGAACTTAGCAAAGTGTAGCTTTTTCAAAACATCGATAGAATATTTGGGTGTTGTGATTGAAAGAGGAACTGTAAAACCGAATCCCCGAAAAGTGAATGCTCTGGTACAGACAGTAGCTCCGACAGATGTAAAAGGTGTTCGCCAATTTCGAAACTGTTGCGCAAGGGACAGCCATTTCTGTAGACTAATGAATGTGAAAATATTCGTGTGGACTTAGTGAAACGATTAACTGAATATCCTATTTTAAATATATTCGATCCGAGCTTATATACGGAATTACATACCGATGCGAGTTCGATAGGTTTAGGTGCAGTGTTAATGCAAAAAGACACGGACAATGTTTTGCACCCCGTGGCCTATTACAGTCGCCGCACAACTGATTGCGAAGAATCCACATGACAAACATGATAGGTGTTTTGTGCCAATATCAGCAAGACTTAATGTTATGCGACTTTATCACGATGAGTCATCTCATATTGGTGTTGATAAAATGTTGTCAAAACTACGAGAGGATCTTATTTGGCCACATATGGGAAAAACTGTTCCTAAATATGTTTCAAATTGTCGATCATATGTTTTGGGAAAATCATCAAGTGGTAAAAAAACACGGAATGCGTCAGCAAAAATCTAAACCGTCATCAAAATTAGACACATGACATATTGATCACGCTGGACCGCTGGTGAAATCCAACAAATGCACCTACATACTAGTGATAATAGACTCTTTTACAAAATATGTTCGCCTCTGTCCGATTAAACAGAAAACTACCGGTGCTAGCATAAAAGCCTTAGCTCAAGTGTTCACAGAATTAGGCGCACCTAGACGCTTGATTGCTCACAGAGCAACTGCCTTTCAGTAAGAAAAATTTAAGGAATTTTTAGAAGAATGGTCTGTTGAACTGCATTTAATTGCAACGGCAGTTCCACGCGGAAATGGACAGGTGGAACGTGTAATGCGTACTCTATTTAATGCTATGCGAGCTGTGTTGAATGTTAAAGATGAGAAGAACTGGACACAAGTGTTGCCCGCTATTGAAGACGACTTGAATGTCACTGTCAATAAATCAACCGTGTACGCTCCTTGGGTCCTAATGTTTGGTGAAAATCGACGTTTAAAAGCAGCTGATGAACTATTAATTGACGTTCCTGCAAGGAAGGAGATGATAAATGCCGATGTTGTACACATTAAAGCAAAGCAACGGTTACAGCAAATTACTGAACATGCAAGAAATACCTTCAACAAGAAGAGAATTGAGGCAGTGCCGTATACTGTTGGTGATAGGTGGCTATTGAAAATAGTCAAGTAGCGTATGGAGGAAAGCTGAAACCGAAGTTTCAAGATCCTTTTGAGGTTACGCATTGTTTGCCTAATGACAGGTATGCGTTAAAACAAGTTGGCGGTCGAGGTAGGACCACAGTAGCGGCGCATGACCAATTACGCACGTGGCCCGACACTCAACAATAAAATAAAAAGTATGAACCGTTTAAAGTTCCCCTCTGGGCTGTAGAATGTCAGGTCAGATCCTCAAATTAAATTTGAGCTATATCGATTAAGGTCCCCATAGTCAATATGGGCTATACAATTATTTTTGAGTTCCCCAAATATACATTTGGGCAATGCAATTATTTTTGGTCCCCAAATTCACATTTGGGCAGTATAATTACTTTTTAGGTCCCCAAATTCACATTTGGGCAGTACAATTACTTTTTAGATCCCCAAATTTATATTTGGGCAGTACAATTACTTTTTAGGTTCCCAAATTCACATTTGGGCAGTACAATTACTTTTTAGGTCCCCAAATTCACATTTGGGCAGTACAATTACTTTTTAGATCCCCAAATTTATATTTGGGCAGTACAATTACTTTTTCGGTCCCCAAATTCACATTTGGGCAGTACATTTACTTTTGAGATCCCCAAATTCACATTTGGGCACTACAATTATTTTGGAGGTCCCCAATTGGGCAATACAATTATTTTTGTCTTAAACAGAGTTTTCCTAATAAAATGTTAACGGCTGCAAAAGTAAATGATGGTCCCTAAACTATAGGCTTTTCTTGTTCTGTCTAGCTACCCAAATCTAATTGTGGGTAGTGCCCAATAATGGTTATGTTACAGATGCACTTAAGCAAGGTCGAGGACGCCCTTACGTCAGGAAGGCCGTGTTCGCTTGTGTCATCTGAAACCGCCTAATCGTGCAGATATGGTAAACATATCTCGGGCCGTTTTAGCTAAGCTTGCAATATGAGTCAGTTAGCGAGTCTACTTTGCTGTATGATGTAAATCAGTATTTGGAGGCAATAAACCAGAATTATCACGTTAATTGTGTTTCATTATATCTCGCTTTTTACTTAAAAAGCTAACATACATAATTAAAATTATGTGTTACTATGTATGAAGTTGATTTTTTAGAATTCGTCTTAACTTTATTCTGCTCATTGGTGGAAAATTGGGATATGTCTCATTAAAAACTGTAAATGTTCTGCTTATAATCCCATTGCAACGTCGGTGAATAAATAATAATAAATAACTGGTGACAGTTTAGTTGTTTGTTTTGAAGTTTTGTTACAAATTTCACAGCTATCCTCGCAAGAAATTACATGATTTTAGGTGATTACACAAAAATAGTAGATAACTTAAAAACTAGAAGAGATAGGTATAGGGAACCCTGATACCGTTCGAAAGAGAATAAAATTGTGCATCAGAATATAGAAAAACATACAGGGTGTTCTATTTAAAAAAAACTACTTATGAACGTTTGAAGTTAACTAAACTCGGCATAAAATTTATAGCACCCTGTATGCAATTAAACCACTTTGAAAGTATGGATGAGAAGCTTAGAGGTCTAGCTATCCCCCCTATAAATATTGTTGCTTTATCTTTCTTACTATAAAATATACATGGTTTGAAGCTAGTCACTGTTTCTCTCCATTTTTTTGAAAACAATTTAATATCTCGAAAACCGTTAATTTTAGGAATAGGGAAACTTCATAAAATTCCACCTAAAATAACACGTAGAATCCAAAATTGCAATAATATATTGTAAACTAATTTTAGAAAATTATACTACTTTAGAAATTATTCAATCACGGAGAGAATAAAAAGACCTGCGTTCGCTTCTAAAGTATATTTTATAATAATCCTTTTATAAGGGCCAGCAACAAGGCCCTTCCAAGTATCTTAAACCTAAACAAAACATTAGCCGAGCGGTGACGCTCGGCGTTAACATAAACACATATATCATTTACTAATAAGCCTCACAGGGCGATCTTCTGCAAAGGGTACAGGGAGTCCTAATCCACAGAGTGGTTACAGTCGGCCCACTGTGATCGTTTACAATATAGGGCATTCCATCTAAAATAAGCAAGTTGATGGCGACTTCCGGTATAAAAGGAAGTTGTACGTGGACACCATTATTTTAGTTGAGAAGGGCATGTCTGAAAACCCGGTATCCCAAATTTTCAAAATTCAATTCGAAGTAGTCTCTGAAATAATTCAAATGGGTCGTCACCGTGAGACACCCTGTATATATGTTTATCTTTTAGAACTCGTAGAGTTCCTTTTGTGAAACAATCTCATAAATGTGTTTTCTTGATGTGTTGTCTTTATATTTTGTTATGCTATAATGAAGTCTTGAATAAAAATTGTTTCACCGATTCAAGTCACAAATTTAATTAACTTTGAGTCTCTTTCCAATACTATGGCCTCGTCGATAATGATTCTTGTCGAACTTCTGTACATAAATTATATCCGGAAACACATTGTGAGGGACCCGCTGACTTTAAAAATAAACAAACGGGTCGCTAATTCGGATATTTCGAGAATCCGAATTTTGAATGCGCCCCAGCTGTATCCTGCCGTCTTCCGCTCCACCGGAGTCGCAGCAACGCGGACTTTCCTTAGGTGACAGTTGCCCCCCGATTATGACGCGCGGTTTGCTGCCGGCGTTGGCCCCTGTCTAATTAGAGATGTTTGTACAGCTGCACCGTGTCTATCTGAGCAGGAGTTGAAAAGTCTCTTAGTTAAGAGGAACGCGACGGGAGCAATCCATCACGCTCTCGAATTTGCTTCCTTCTGGGCGTCATGTCCCAACCGGCGACTAGGTCTCAAATGAAATCGCTTCTTAGTGCCTTGTTTTTGTAACTTTTTAACTTCAAGGAGTGGTTATTCTAGTGAGAATAAATAAAAAAAAAACAAGAATAACTAGTTGTAGAACTAGTCCAAATCTTTGCTCGCAAACATAAAAAACATATAAAAACTGTTTACAAATTTTGTGTACAAATATTTATATAAATGCATCCGTATCTTTTGTCGCGAATTTTAAATTTTCGGACAACTTTCCAATTAAATCTGCGAAGCCATCTTCAAATACTGCAATTTTCGACCATGTTTCGAAAATTCTGAATTTCGGGAAATACAAAGTTTTTCATCAGGATTCAAACTGAGGTAGAGGATCGTTGACAGTTAACAGTAACTCCGATAAGTAACTACAAGATCACAACCGGCACCAGTAGACTAGAATCGAAAGATGGGCAAAATCCAGAGAGTCCAATTGTCCAAAGTTAAGGCGGACTTCGCTACAGAATCTCCGTGGATTCATCAAAGAAGGTGATCGAACGTCGACCCTGGTGCAGTACAGGGCCGGAACTTTTAGCCAGTACGTATAGTATGCCTTAAATGTATTGCCATTGGCATCATTTAAAATTTTGCAGAATATAAATTACAAACTCATTCATTTTAAATACATATCTCATTAAATTCCAAATTTTTACAATTCAAAGTACTGTTAAAAATTTCCACAAAATGCGAGCACAGTGCTCCCGATCTAGACCTCAGTTCTAGCACCCCAACCACCCAGACTTTGTCCAATCCTCTAACTCTAAGGGTACCTCATAAGTCAAGTTCCTAGAAGCTTCAGGTACTCCCCAGATGCGTTAAAAAGCTCCTGGCTGCCTCTTACTTCAATTTCTTTCAGGGCTTCCAAAATATGCGGCTGAATTTTTGACTGCATAACTAATTGGTAGTGCCAGAAACGAAATCAACTCATTACAGGGATTGAGAAAAGGATTTTCGAAAAATCTTCAATAAAGGTGATGGCTCTTTGGTGTACTGTATAGATGTTCATAGTTTGATGAATGAATTGGAAACTAACGTTTACAAATCTAAGGAATAAAGATTGTTCATAGATTCTTTACAACATTAAAAAAAGTTATGAAAACATAAGAATTTTGCAGAAAATTAAATATTCAGAGCGTAATTGGTAAGTTTGTGGTTTCATATCAATCATTTTGGTGCAGCAATCAGGATTTATTTCTTGTGTCGATGGGATAGTTGAGACCACAATAATCACTACAAAAAGAAACAATTGCAAGAGAAGCACTTAATTCAGGAAGTTACAATATGACCAACTTTTGATCGATCCCTAGAAAATACTGCTTCCTCTGCTCTATGTAAAACTTGGTCCGATGCAACAGCTTGTCAAGGCTTTGGATAAAAACACACAATGTTTCCAATACTTATCTAATCAATTTCCGAATTTAAGTGATGCAAAATTGAAAAATTTCTTTGACGGACCCCACATCCGAAAAACGTATCACTATAAACATTTTATAACAACAATGATGGTGAGAGAACAGCTTGGCAACGTCTCTCAAAACTTTTTAGGGACCCACAAAAGCCAGGACTACGATACTATTGCAGCAGAAATGATAAGAAACTACCAACGCTCAGGATGCTTAATGAATGTAAAAATTAATTTTCATGGATTCCCACCTGAACTACTTTCCTGAAAACTTTGGTGATTGTTAAACAAATTAGGTTGGTAGCGGCAAAAAAAAATACTGTCATAACTGGCAACCCGAGTACTTTCCCAGATAAAAATATTTTATTTGTGGAAGAATGTTAAGTGCATAAGAAATATTGTCAAAAGTCAGTGCGTCGCTTGATTTTTCGGTGAGCCGTGGCGCGGCGGAGAGGTGGGGGAAGCGAACGACAGCGAATCCGAAGAAAATTACGATAATATTCATAGTCCAGCCGTTAAATAAGCGAAATTCGCTTGAAAATAATATACAGGGTGTCTCATAATTAGCTGCCAACCCTGAACAGGCCGATTCTATGATTAAAACTAACAAAATTTAAACAAAAAAAATTGTTTTGTCTAAATTTAATCTAATTTTAATAAAAAAATAATAATAAAAAATTAATTAAATAAAAATTAATCCTTTAAATGGAAAAGAGAGGAAAGGAAAATTATTATTATTATTTTTTGTTTAAATTACTATGAAATTGACCAAAAAGGGATTAATTCAAGAGCGATTTTCTCAGAAACCGTTAAAGATAACGATTTGAAACAAGAGTACCTTTTTAACGTAAAACAGTTCGGGAAAACGGAATTTGCTGTCCAATTTGTTAAAAAGTCAAAGATGAAAAAGTTACACACGCAAAGTACCAAGGGCCCCCCCGTACCCACCCCAATGGACCTTGTGGAAATAAATGGATTAGTCCATCAAATTGCTCATCAAAATTTAGCTGTGTATCCCAAATTTCATTCATTTATTTAATTATTCTGTGAACATTTTCAATTCCTTGTCTGATGATGTCAGGAGAGCCACGAGTCTTTACATGTTTCAGAGAATGTTAAAGAAGTTTATTATGAACACACGTGATATTAATTAATTACTTTTTTACTTCAATGCGATTTAGTTAGGTACTTCTCTTTGTATATGATAATTTTAGATGATGGTTTGTCAATGGGTGGTTGTATGACCAGCTCTGTTGGATACCGCCACCCACTATTAATTATTTTTACTGTGAATAAAGGCATATTATTATTATTATGATGTAATAATATATAACTATATCACGCACGTGCGTCGTATATTTCATTTTGCAACGGAGACTAAAAAATAAAAGAACTTTCCAGGTTGCAAATTTTAAATTAAAAAAAAATGATAGATTTCAATGTATTATTATGAAATCTGCCACGAAAAAAATCAGTGCGATTGTGGAAGATGCTCGGGATCGTCCAGACTAATACTTAGTTAATTTGTTTATAAGGCCATAACTTGTAAACTATTCAACTTACAGATTCCAGATTTCGTGTGAGTTATTAGACAGTGATAAGGAATGAGAAGATGCGATGCCAAAAGTTATAAATAAACTTCTTCTGTTTATAACTTTTGATCTAATCAATATTTTTTGACGCTCGAGGGCTAGTTTTGTAAGTCTTTTGAAGACGAAAAAAAAGTACGTTACTGTTTTCTCGTGGAAATAAACGGAAAAAAGTTATAAGCGAAAAACGTGAATTTACGTAAAAATTATACAATTAACCACCCTGTAAACAATCTTGCCCCAATTATTATGACTGTGGAAACTAATATGTTGTTGTACATAATATTTAGCATCTAAATAAATAAATTCAGCTTGCCGAAACAAAAAGTCGCGAATTGATCATTTCCCAGCACTTTTTCCTGACCTAAAGACATACTGACCTACCATCAGATTTGCTTGATCGTGGAAATCACGTGGAATGTCAGTCAATTAGAGAAGCGCTTCACGCATGTGGCCGTGCACGTGCACAAGATGCACATATATCAAATATCCGCTCGCGGGTCCGACCGGCCGTTACCCCACTCTGGCAAGTCGTTAGTCACGTGAAGGTCCCACCACAACTTGTGTTAATCCGGTGGGGATTTGGGCAACAAAAGCCCTCGACTTTCCCCGAAAGCAGCAGTTTCTAGCCAGAACTCAACTCCGATCAGACGTCCACCGCCAGAACTCGACACCATCCAGAAGTCGGCCAGCAAATAGTCTCCAACGAAGCCAGCCAGGAATAACCAGTGAACCCAGTAATAATTATTTTCCTTTATTATTATCCGTTCCAACCGAGTACAAATCCGAAAAGATTTGTACGCTTTAAGTGTGGAATTACTGTGGGCCCGAGAAGAATATTCTTGGTAACCCGCACACAAATTCCACCGTCCTTCTCAACCCACACGACAGAGCAATCGTTGGATTCGACGTGTTAAACCCAATCCTGACGAAGCCGTCGTGTTTACTACAGCGTTGCTTGGTGTCCCGCACCTTGATGTACGCTGGGTAATAGGGGATATGTGAACTTACACCTAGAGGTTCGGCGTGTATACCCAATCTCCGGGTCGTTCCATATAGTATACGTACGTTTCTCCCTGATCGGCGTGTATACCCATCAGACCGAGAAGCGTTGTATACAGAGAGTCCGACAACATCGGTCACCAGGACGTATAAAACTTAGAGGCCAGTACGAATTGTAAGGTGAGATACTTCGGATCCCGTTTTACCATCCTATCGCCACCCGATTTTTTCCGCCTTGTATCGCCTGGGCTTTCTTTACTGGTTATTGGTACCGCTTACCGCTTACCGCTTACTAATTCTGCATTTACTTGGCAGGCCATATTACCGATATTTGACCGCCGACCTGAGTTTAAATAATTCCGAAATAATTCCGCATAATTTTGATTTATTTTACATAATCAGCGGGGACCGACAAAAACATCTACAAATAATTTAGTTTAAAATCACCTTTCTTTTTACTTAAAACCGTCTACTATTGTAAAGTAATAAATATTTCATTTTTGATTCCGTTCATAAATATTTACTTCTTTTCTAAAGGTGATAAATAAACATTGTAGAACCCCAGAATTACAACTTTAAGTTTTGTCTCTAACACCGATTTTGTATACAATTATTGTTTAATAAACTTGTAAATAGTTCCAGTCATTTAGTAGTGGGTAGAAATAAAGATTGACACGATTTATATTTGTATAAAGTATTAATATTTTTCTTCGTGAATAAATCCAGTAAAAATTGATAGGTGTATTTCTTTCAACGCCGAGGTAAACTGATAACATTCCGAACCAGCAAAAACACTGATACCGTTTTGTAGGACTCCCGTTTAATTTTATATTTAAAATAAAACTACACTGAGAAAACTACTCTCTGCCGTTTTCTCTTACAAGAAATACAATTGACCCCTGGAATTTATTTTCTTCACTGTAGCTACCTGTGCACTTTACTCTAAACCGAGGGTAAGGGTTACGTGGAGTTTCCCCCACGTAAAATATAGGGAAACTGGCGCCCGAGACTAACCGCATATATAAAGTATTAACTAATTTTGCCGTTTAGAGTCCAGTCCGAGGAATAAAAGACCTTTCCGAAAAATTAAATTACAGGGGGTGCACACACCATAGTTAAAAGTAATAAAAATTTAACACCGACCGACCCAGAGAGAGAACCGAGGAAAAGTGCGTCACAAATTTTCTCGACAATAGGAGAATTTAGACCATCAGTTGATTAATAAAAGTTGCTCATTTTCGTGCCCCCTATCGCCTTTTTCAAGGAACGCATTGTTTTATAAATATTTACCAAATACATTTTTTATATTTATAAATTTATTTTTTTTACTTACATTTTACCGTTACAAAGAGGTGAATTTAAGGTTAATAACGTCGAATAAAGTGAGCGGTAAATTTTAATTAATAGATAAATTCTGACGGGCCGATGTTAAAATATTTATTTCATCCAATATGTTTAAGAAGTCCTTTGGCATGTGGTCCGGCTCCACCGCCGACCGGAAATAGATAGCAGGGATGAAAGAGGCTGGGGGTGAGGATAGTGGATTGCGTAAAATCTATCATGATATGGAAATAAGAATTCAAGGGTTTCATAGCCGAATGGCCGGGTCGATAAGCCGACGATGACGATAGCGTGAGACCGGAATATTTCTTGCGGCGTACTCGGTTGTCGCGCTGGAAGAATTACGGAACAAATAACGCGACACATACAGCCATTCCGACGTTTGATAGGGGAAGAATTAGTTGTTAGTCTTTAAATTGATTGGATAAACAGCTCACCCTCCAGGGGGGCATTTTAATGCAACACTCCATCGTCGAGATATTTGTTGCATTTAATAAGCAGTTGTTCTTTTTTTTTGTAGTATTTCGCCACAATGCAAATTAAAACAAACAAATAGTCTGGGGTTGTTTTTGACTATTTTATTTTTCTACTCATATATGCAGAAGTAAGAATTATCTTAAACCAAAAATATATTTTTAATCCGAGGTTACGAACCCTTTTGGCTTTGATAGTAGTCAAAGCCGAAAAGGTCATTTTTTTTTCTTGCTCTTGAACAGCTGAAATTAAAGTGGATGAATCGAACTAAAAGGGCTGACAAGTGGGATTGCTAAGAAGCCTGTGGACCTTTCGAAAGGGAAGCAAAAATGTTGCAATTTTTTTTTCGCTGGGTTTCTTACGACTTGAATGAATTAAAATTTTTTACTTCAATTGTTTTTTGCCCAACAACCATTTTTCGCCAAGATACAGCCTTATGAAAATCACCCAAAAATTAATGATTTTTTTTATCCTTTAATAGAATAGAATACAACACACTGACATAAATGGTCTATGTAAGTAGCGCTAAGTTGACTATGACGTACCACAGGGAACAGTGCTTGGGCCTGTACCGTTTATTATTTACATATACTTATCATATACTGTCTAGAAAGGAACGAATTAGATTGAGTTAAAAAACAAGGCAGATAATGACCTAAAGGGCTTTGAAAATTATTTCAATAACAAATGTTGCTAACGTTAACTACTTTTTTGAAAAAAATTTTCGAGATAAGTTTTTTTAGTTTTTCATTTAGTTTTTAATCATGTACGGAGCGACAATTACATTTTTTCTGCTGACGCTTCATTTTTTTTAAAGTATAATGTGCTGTACGGGCGCTCGGTATCCATAAATTGTTTACCCCGTCATTTAGCAGAACAAATTATTAGGGGTTAAACTACCGATATTACAAGCATCCTAGTTTATTGAAGTGATTGAGCCCCTGATACGTTGACTACGTCCAATAAACCTGTAAATGAAGTTCAATTGAAATTTTGACGTAGTTCTCTATGGACCTGGTTTATAGGTAATCATACACCTAAGCGATTTATAATACTCATTACACTTATCAAGTGATGGACGTCACTACCATTTTGAGCTAATAGACCTGCAAGTATGCGTTGTCATAGAAAATGGGAGACGAAGTCATAATTTACTAACCTTTCTAAAAATTTAAAGCGCATGCAGTTCAGATCACTACACGGAAAGTACATTTTGTAGCACTTTTTTTAACGATATGTAAGACAGAATAATTCTAGATCAATTTGTCTCGCTCTGGGTGCAGGAGTGCCACAAGGATCAGTGGTAGGACCTGTTTTATTCCTAATTTATGTTAACGATTTAACCATCTCTTCAACCAACTATTCAGTTCGCTGACGACACAAATGTTACTGGGCAAGGATTTGTATTAAATAAACAAAATAAGCGGATTGAAACAGAAATTATAATATTTAGTTTACGTGATGTTTAGTCAGATAACGAATCCAGAGTTAATACAATTCTTAGTTGTATATTTCGACCCCAAAGTATTGTACAAATGTAGAATAAAATAAAGTAAATAATAATAAAATACATAAAGCCAATTGAAATACGAAAAGGAACCACGAAAAGTTCAAATGTATTTTTTTTTGAAAACAATGCGTCACAGCGATAATAAACAAGAGCACATTAATTTAGAAAAAAAAATACTATTTTTCAAACTTGACGTTAGAAATATCAAAGAATCGAATATAAAAAAGAACGATTCAAAATGTCCTGTTGTTTCTTTTTTGGATATAAAATTTAGGCGACAGATCAGTAGAGCAGTCACTTTATGCTCCAGGACTGATAGTTAAGTTTTTTTTAAGTGCTATGTCAAATAGATACGCTGCAATCTCGTTGCAACTTTCACAATGCATAATTAATGCCATACGATACATGCCATATAATGCTACAGAAATCATTCGGTCATATTTTATTCAGAATATATAAATGTATGGAGGAGGACAGGCAAGTCCAACAAATTATTTGTTGGCACGTTTTAGTGATTATTATTTCAGTGACTAGAGCTGTAAGTATACTGAGAAAACATGATCTGGTGTTTCCAAAAATTTTGCAGGAATATGTTTTTATAATAAATATATAATAATAACAAATTTTAAAGATATTTTTAAAAATGTCAGGCGTAGAATAAAATTTTATTAACTATACCATTCTGAAATATTAAAAAAATGATTTTTCGAACAAATTAAAGGGACCGCGGAACGCCCTGTATATTCTTTAGCACGAAATATGTTACTAAAAGAAAACAGAAAAAGTAAATAATTATTTATAAATATTTTATATATGTAATATACAGGGTGGCCAAATGAAAACGAAACAGAGCCATTTTCAGGAACTGCGTCAAGATTGTAGAAAAACGCTCAGACCCGTCGATTTTAGATTAAAGGGGGACATTCTTTACTGGTATTTTTGTCTCCGGCACTTTCACCCTCAAGTAAGGGTAAGCATCCCCCAAAATATTTAAATAGCATTGGGGGTTGAGTAATATTTCTTTTGTAATCTTTTACAATTCTCTTTACAACAGACTTTAAATTTTATAATTCAGCCCAATACTTTGAAAAAAAATTACATTTTAAAATTTAAATTATGTTTAGTTGCTTACTTACTACTTAGTTGATTAAATGTCCAAACTGATGACCGCCCGCTTCCATACAAGAATAAAAATGTTGTTCAAAACGTTCGCGCACATTCCGAAGCATTTCCGGAGTGATTCGACGGCATTCGTCGACGATTCACTGACGCAAATCTATCAGCGACGCTGGCTGTGTTTTATAGATTTTACATTTTTGGTATCCCCACAAAAAGAAATCAAGGGGCGATAAATCCGGTGATCCGTGGAGGCCACTCAATGCTGCCTCTTCTGCCAATCCAATTCCGTAGAAAACGTTGGTCCAAATACTGAGGACAATTAACGCATAATGTGGAGGAGCACCGTCCTGTTGAAAAATCAAATGGTTTTCATCATACTCTGGAACATTTTCAATAGTATCAGTCAAGGCAGGGTCAATAGCGTTTTCCAGTAATTGCAAATATATTTGGCCAGTCAAATTACCAGGTAGAAAAAAAGGACCCACCAGCCGGTCACCGAAAATTCCAGCCCATACATTTAATTTTTCCGGTTGCTGTGTATGCGCCTCGTGAAAAACTCTTGGGTTTGAATCGGACCAATAGCGGCAATTGTGACGATTTACCGTCCCATTCAAAAAAAAAACTGCATTCATCAGAAAAACAGAACTATGGATCGCTCCCTGCTCGCTCACTCATTATTTCGCAAAATTGCAAACGGCGGTCATAATCATCCTCATGAAGTTCCTGGATTAAATGTATTTTGTATGGATGGAATTTATTCTTCTTCATAATGGTTTGTATGCTAGTTCGATTGATCCCAGACACAGATGCCAGCTGCCTCGTACTTAATGTAGGATCAAGATGAACTTGTCCCAAAACTCCCTGTCTCTTGAAATTATTTTACTAACTCTAGAACATACTTCCTCCTGACATGTCGATCTTGATGTTCATTAAATAGCTGAGCTGTTCTATTCGCACATTTATTGTTCATAAAGTAAAGCGAAATGATATCTACCCTTTCCGCAATGGAATAAACCAGTGTTTAGTTTTCAAAAACACAATTAAATAAACTACCAACCAACGCTTCCAAATAATACTAGAAAATAATTTGGAATCCACTAATTTTACATTCATTGTGTGAGTATGACATTCATTTCTGTTTTTTACAATTGTGTTTTTTTTTACGAAAGTGATAACAAATCGCCAAAAACCAATGTAACGCAAAAAATACTAAATTTATACCATTGGCGTACTTAACTCGAATGACTGACATTTTTACCGTTACTAATTGTTTGTACATAAGTTTCAAGTTTCAACTTTAAAATAAAAATTCTTAATAAGTATTGGGCGGAATTATAAAATTTAAAGTCTGCTGCAAAAAGAATTGTAAGAGCTTTCAAAAGAAATATTACTCAACCCCCAATGCCATTTAAATATTTTGGGGTGATGCTTACTCTTGCTTGGGGGTGAAACTAGCGGAGTCAAAAATACCAACAAAGAATCTAAAATCGACGGGTCTGAGCGTTTTTCTACAATCTTGACGCAGTTCCTGAAAATGGCTCTGTTTCGTTTTCATTTGGCCACCCTGTATATATTTTTATTACTAGAATGAAATTAGGGTAAGATGAAATTAGAGTAAGAGATAAGTTAGCTATTATATTATATATTATATAATAATTATATATTATATAGTAGTTACACCATTTTCCTTTTTCTTTTCATTTTTTGTCCTTTCGTTCCTGTAAGGATCCCCTGATTTGGCCTTTGTTGAAGCGATGCAGAAGAATGCCTTCGGTATAAATTTATTACCAGCGCCGCCAGTGCATTTGCAAGTTTATTGGATATTCCAGAATATATGAAATTGAATTTATAACTACATCTTTTTATTGTCATGAGTTTGAAGTAGCATTAGTAACCTGCGTACTTTGCCGTTCCGGATTTTCACCTCCTCCGAATTTACATAGATATGATTCTTATCAAAATCAGCCATACGAACAGGCGCGGGGATACGGTGTGTATCTTGCAAATAAGTTTTTTAAATTCCCCCAAACTTTCATTAACTTTAAAAATTTTTTGTGTAAGAAATAGAAAACTAATAGTAAAAACGACACCATTTTCATCAGGTTCGAAAAATGATTCAAAATGCGGATCCACTTTTTGTCTTTGCCGGTGAAATATGGACGCTAATAAACATGAAGCACCGGCAGCTTTTAGTCTATCAGTTATTAGACCCGCAGTTTGTAGCAAATTACAAGGTAGAAAGGAATTAATCCTCGGAAAGGGTGGATTTCTGTGACAAATTGTGGACCTAGTGTCAAACTTGGGGCATCTAACCAGATGATTCGTCGTCGGCTAAATTAGTAGTCTTCCGGAAAGTCCTGTCGATTTTTTACTGAATTACAGGCAGATAAATCAGCTCGGTGCAGCGATGAAATAACAATTTATTTTTGTAATTCTCATTTAAAATAATTAAATTTTATATTACGTTCAAAACACCCACAAAAAAAAGTTGTCCGTACTTTTCATGCGACATATGTTATCCGTAGCATTTTTGCCTCCTGATCACGAATCTGGTGTCAGAATTGAGCTATCACATTACAGGAATTTCCTAACCTCAAAAAACAGGTCGAAAATAGCAAAAATTCACAAAAAAGTGCAAGGAAAAATACAAATTTTTTTTTTCTATATTCAAATGTTCATTTACATGGTTAAGACCCCGCCGAACTTGAATCCGTGATTAGAATTGATGGTTGTTTTTCTAACCTCAAAGAAACGAGCCTATTAAGGTCAGATATCACGAATTTTCAAAAAACAACAAATTCGCGCCAAATTTGATATACGGGGGTTTTCGGAGTCACTGATGACGAATTTGAGGTCAATTTTGCAAAATTCAAGATGGCGGCCGACCAAATTTTCAAAAATAACACATTCGCGCCAAATTTAGTATAAGGGGGTTTTCGGAGTCACTGATCACGAAGCCGACATCAGATTTACAAAATTCGCTTTTAAAAATTTTTTCAATTACCTATGAACTTTATTACCTGCGATTAGGCAGAAAACCCGTGAATAGATCTTTTACAGAAAAAAAGAACAAGATATAGCCGAAAGAAAGATTAAAACATGATTGGGTAGGTACAGGTTATAAATAAATGAAAATATTACAAAATGAATTTCGCAATTCTGACCTCGAATACGTAATCAGCGACCCCGAAAACTCCCGTATACCAAATTTGCTCTGAATCTGTTATTTTTTGAAAATTTGGTCAGCCATGTTGGATCCGCCATCTTGAATTTTGCAAAATTGACCTCGGATTCGTGATCAGCGACCCTGAAAACCCACGTACACCAAATTTGGCGCGAATCTGTTATTTTTTTAAAATTCGTGATATCTGACCTTTTTTGAGGTTAGAAAGAGAACCATCAATTCTGACCCCGGATTCACGTTCGGCGGGGTCTAAGCCATATAAACGAACATTTGAAGATAGAAAAAAAAAAAAATTGTATTTTTCCTAGCACATTTTCGTGAATTTTTGTTATTTTTGACTCGTTTTTTGAGGTTAGGAAATTCCCGTGACGTGATAGATCAATTCTGACAACGGATTCATGATCAGAAGACAAAACAGAAGACAAAAATACTGCGGATGTGGCGCATGAAAAGTACAGACAACAGACAACTTTTTTTTGGTGTGTGGTTGTGTTATTTCTCATTGAGATATGGACTGAATCAATCCTCTTGAAGGGCCTTTTGGTATGCATAAAAATTATACTCAGTATAAATTTGAAATAGTGTAAAAAAATTACTTTTTCTGCTGTTTTGAAAAATCAACGACTACTTAGCGAATATTGCGAAAAGTACCAATGCTTGTAGGCTTCTTTTTAACTCAATACATGCCATGAGGCCTGTATATTTTGAAATCGATCGGTCTAACCGTTTTTCTTTCCTGAATCGTCGAGTTTTATAAAAAATTAAAGAAGCAAGTTTGTTGCTCCTTAAACATCATGATTAAGATGAAAAAAAAATTTTTCGTTTTTTTCTCACAATTTCACGTTAAATATTCAAAGAAAAATGCAAAAAAATTTTTTTCGTCTTAATCATTGATGATTAAGGAGCTATAAACCTCCTCCTCTAATTTTTTATGATTCAGGAAAAAAAAACGGTTCGACCGATCGATTTTAAAATTTACAGGCCCCTTGCGCATGTATTGAGCCAAAAGAAAAACTACAAACATTGGTACTTTTCCCAATATTCGCAAAGTAGTCATTGATTTTTCAAAACAGCAAAAAAGTAATTTTTGTGCACTTTTTCTAATTAATATTGAGTATAAAAAAAATTCACAAACATACCAAAAGGCCCTTGAGAGGATTGATTCAAGTTTCCAAAACCCACTTTCCGTTCGCTATAGTTCATGACATATCGATGATAAAAAAAAAATGACTTTTCACTCAATAGCTGATATCTTTTTGAGAAATAATCGTACAGGAAATAAAAAAAAAACAAATTGAAGCTGCGGAATCAGGCTAAATGGGCAGCTTTTTGAAAAAAAAAATAATTTTTTTTGCTGGGTTAATTTTTCTTTAAATTTTTAGATACTTGTGAAAATCCAAAATTGACATAAAACGCATAATTCCAACAAGTATAATTTAGTTACAAGTCTTATTTTTTAAAAAAGTATCAATAGTTTCACCTTCCGTGGAAAAAGAATCTAAACAACCACAATAAATATAAAGGTAGAGGAAACAAATGAAAAACAAAGACAATTTGGAACCGTGAATTGCATGAATCAATTCTTAAGGAAGTGTAAATAACGAAAAGGCCTAAAATTGGTTAAATGGATATTTACCGTGCCGTAGAAGAAAAGAGAGAATGCCAAGTTACAGTTTTTCTCGGATATTTTGCCCGTCTGCGAAAAAAATAATTAAAGGTACAGTTAAGGTTGGTTTTCAGCATATAAATAAAAAATACGCGTCACTTCAGTTTTTTATATTTTTGTTCTCAAAACCGACTGTTTCTATTTTGTTCATTTATCTGATCCAACAACTAGGAGATCATGTGACACATTTACTGTACTATTACTTACTTTTTTTAGTATTGACGGGAACCAAGAAACCAAGTACACTGTCGTTAATGTATTGAAAGAAATGTTATAAATATCAAATGATATATCCAGATATTTATCACAATTATTTAATAAATGATAAAGGAGAGTCATTTCAGAGTGTTGTCTCATGTGAAGTACCTCAAGGTTTTATATTTGGACTAACTTTATCTAGGATATATACTTATGGTTTGTGTAAATGTACAAAATGGTAAGGCATCCTTTTATGCAGATGGATCCGAGAGAAATCCGAAAATGTGTTTACACGTCGGTGGACAAAATTTTGAACAGTTGTTGTAATATCAGGTATGTCAAATTATTTGTTAATTAAAACCACAAATTAATTTTATTAATTAATAATAACAATAACGGCAAAAGCAGTAGAATTTGTCGATATAAAATAGGTGTATAAAATATTATTTATGTATTTCTTTCCTTAGGAAATAAATTCTTTCAATTTTTTATCCGTTCATTTTTTATTACACTTTGCCACCGTGCCGGTCGCCGACTGCATGCTTTGCTTTGCGCATGGTCAGGTTTTACAGTGGACTAGTCTCCAGTACCGTGCAGAAGTGTATTTTTAAATCAATTTCGAACTGCCCTTTTTGATTTTTATGAATTTTTTGAAAATGATATTAAAAAAACAAATGAAGTCTAAAGAAAATGGCCGCGAATGTTAACTTTGTTAATTTAAATGGAACACCCTGTGTATTTTTACATATTTGGATAGAACGTTTCCTGTCGAGCATAGTCATATAGGGTTTGTTGGGTCCATCTCTAACAATAAGCAAGATATTAAAAAACGAAAAGAAAGTTTTTTTATTAAGAAAATAATACATCTTGTAATCTAGACCTCTTTCAAGCATTTCTGCCTTTTATCCAATTACGTAAGGATTTACAGATTTAGTTATAACATATTTAGTAGGAGTGCACAGTTTACTTGTTTACTTAGGTTTACTTTAAAGGGCTCGTGAGTCGTGAATTTTCCACATTTTTCAATGCAATTAACGGGAAATCGTAGTTTACGTCGTAAACTTTATTTTGCGAAAAATTCAAGTCTTAATGTTTATAAACAATTGCGCTACGATTTAAAAAAAAATATATCTTGGCCCCTGTTGGTCGTAGAGGGTGCTTTAAAAAAAAAATTGTATTTTTTGCCAGCTATCCATTGCATCTATTTTCGATGAGGTAGCATAAGTAGCAACAATTTTATTCAAATTGTTTATAAGCGAAGAACGCAGGGTTTTTTAATGCACAATTTGAGAATGTTAATGTCAAAAAAAAACGGTGATATTTTTTAATAGGTCACTTAATTACGTCTTTAAGATTACAATGACGCTTTCAGAATCATGTTTGCTTGAAAATTAACGCCTGTGCAGAGGTTTAAAGTTCATAACTTTTGAGCCTCCGTTATAAACAAATTGAATTGTGCGAAAACTATTGCACCTACAGCGCCCACTTTTGGCACACTTTAAAGTATGACAAAACCTTCAACTTGTCACAGGTTTTATAAAATTTTAACAATGCGATAGTTATAAACAAATTTAAAAATGTTTCTTGTTTTTTGCAATAACTTTTTTGTTTATTAACCGATTTTAATTTAACAAGTCTTTTGTATATAATTTTGTTCCCTACAAGCTCTCTGCAAGTCACTTTTCGCCAAAATTGATGGTTTTCCCTGCAAAGTGAAAAAACTGTTTTCGTCACTTATTTGTTTAAATAGAAAAGTTAGCTAATACAATTTTTTGACTCACGAGATGAGAGATGTCTTGTATTATGTTCCTTTAGACAATTTTACAATAATATCGCGGATAGGAATTTTTTCGAGATTCACTTTATTTTGGCTAATTTTCCTGGTCTATATATCATATCCGCTCTGACATTAGAACTTGTATAAGTCTGTTGTGTTCGTACACCCATCGAGCGACATGATTACTATACAGGGTAGGAAAGTACCGATGGTCTATCTGAAGTTACGTGAGAGCGATAAAGTAAGCCATAGAAATCCATGTGATAGACAAGGATGGGTATAGTGAAGGCGTCTAATAGTCACCGCCCATTTCGCCCTTCCACAAATAAGAAGTGGATCTTATTAAAATTAAAATAAAGAAAATATAGTGAATCACCCTGTACAATCGGAAAATTTTCTGAATCACCCTGTATTTATACATATAATTTTTACTTTTTATTTTAGATTTCCATGCAATTTTTCTTTTTATTCTAGGCACAAGTCACCATTAAAAATAAAAGTAAATCCCTTCAACGTTGACTAAAAGCGTAAATCCACGACATATTGTGGAGCGGTTAATTTTCGCGGATAAATTTGCGAGACGACTGTCACGCCCGTTTCTTTTGCATATTTTATAACGGACTGTACCGCGAGTGGGTATAACTTCCCCATAATCATCTTTATCAAGTCATAATCTAGCGTGATCGCGCTTATAACCGGCGAGCATTCTCTTTGTATATTTAACAGTCTGCTACAGCTCTCGTGTCATTTATATGTTTTACGTACACGCACCGCGCTCGCCTCTCCCTCGGTGCGATAAGTTAATGCATAGCGCCACCGCCTGCCGCCGGCTCGAAAGTGAGGCGAATCCGAATCCGCGGATCCGGATTTCGAGAATAGGATTGCATGCACCCAGAAGAATCGGACTTCTGGAGTGGAAGTGCAGGCGGTGAATGTTAATGCATACACTCGCCGACAAAGAAATGACGCGCCTCGAGTTTTAACCGCCCGTAAAGGAGGAAGTACTTTAATCAGGAAATTGTCTGGGTGCACGGAAATAATGCAACGAAGTTTGGGAAACAAGGATCCTTTAAAAACATTAGGTGATTAATACCAAGTGGTCTTCTCTCTCCCTTTCTCTCTGAATTTTAATAACAGTTTTATACAAACACAGTGGGACCATGACGATTTAAGACACGTTGAATTAAATGTTACAATTAAACGTCATATAAACAGGGAATTTAACAAAACGAAATTACATATTATAGTTAGTCACTTAAAAAAAAGATCACTATAGTTAATTTTTGCTGAAGAAACAGCCATAACGTCACCTTTAGGTCATATTTAAAGTACGTTGGTGTTTCGGATTGTTATGCCTTGGCCAGTGTACTTGGTTCTTGGAACTTGCGAATATGTAAATACCTCGGTAAGTACACCACTGCGCAGGTCTGAAAGCATACGCGACGTGAAACCAGACCCACTATCTTTCTGCGCAGGCGAGTCGCGAGCAGCGGCAGGGCGGGGGGAAAGTACCCAAGGTGACGACCTCTACCCCACTTCACAGGTCTAGAGATGCGCGCGGCGATAGTGACGTCATCGGCGATGCAAGCGGCACTTCCCACTGTGTATCCGAAGGCACGCCTTCTACCCCACTCCACAGGCCTAGAGGCGCGCGCGGCAGCACTGACTACAGCTAACGCAGGCGTATAATAAAAGCATGAAACGTAGGAGGAATTTTAGAATCGAGTTATGAAGAAAATTTAATAATTCAATAATGTTGCATTAAAATGTATAAATTAATAAATAATTTGAGTTAATAAACTGACATTTGGTTATTTGTTCTAAAGAGCACAATTTTTATTAAATAAATCAGATTTACGTTACTGAAACCTGCTTGTTTTCTCAGCGTATCGTTTTCCATGTTAACGAACTTTATTGTCTCGTTTTTTAATTAGTCGTATTGTATTGTTAAATATCACAATTTCTATTATAACTACCGCTATTAATATCGTTATCAGTTTATATATTTCACTTTAATAAGGCTATATATAAATACAATAACCATAACAATCAGATTTGAGCGATAGAGTGTGTTTCAATATCCAGCTGTTTTATATTTTAAATTTAATGGATATATTTTTTCTAAATTTTAACCAAAACAGGAGCCCCTGAAAAGTACAGTATTTTTAGTCATAATTTAAAATATGGCGAATGCGCCAGTTCGACGGAGTGTTCTATATACAGGGTGTTTGTAAATAAGTGCGAAATAATTTAGGGGGTGGTTGCTGAAGTTATTTTGTGAAAAAAAGTTCATATAAACGTAGGTCGAAATATGCTTCATTTCCGAGATACAGAGTGATTAAATTTTAAGTTTTTATTTATTTTTATTAATTATGTCAAAGAGTTTTAATGATATTGACTCTAAATTTGACGGTTGTATTTGATTTAGAAATATTGACAGCAACCTACTAGATAATGTATCAATAGAAATTAAAAATACACAACTTGCAGTTAAATATGTTTTATTTTTTTCCTCAAAAAACGGTGTAACCTACAAAAAAAAATAAAGAGACCAATTTCATTCAGAATTGATGGCGGATTTCTAAAAAAAATATCGACACGGGAAAAAGTCAATGGCGTACGATTTTTTTATTAAAAAAAAAGGTTGTGGTATTCTCGCACGAACGCCACTGGTGCAAGTAGAAATATTCCGATCACCCCAAACCGTTTTTCAAATTTCGAGTCAATATCTTTAAAACTCTGAAATAATTAACAAACATAAATAAAAAATTAAAATTAAAACACTGTATCTCGGAAGCGAAGTATATTTCGACCTATGTTATATGAACTTTTTTTCACAAAATAACTTCAGCAACCACCCCCTAAAATATTTCGCACTTATTTATAAACAGCCTATAGAGAAAAGTGCATGTTTGTTTTACGAATTAAAATTATGTTACTTGCAATTAAACAATTTATTTAGAGAATAATTCTATGCTGAGTCAAATTTAAATACAATACTCGCCAGATGAAAAAATATACAAATAAATAAAGTTATTCAAACTAACTTTTCTCAGCGTATACGTTTGAGTATTAATGTTTTTCATATCATAATTTCTAATGTTATAACCGTCACTAATAATGTCGTTATCAGTATATATATATATATATATACAGGGTGTATCTAAATAACACCGAAAAAATTCAAGGGGCGATTCTCCGATGAAAATTAATAGGGGTCTTTGGTATAAAATTTTTTGAAAAAACCCTCCCCTGAAAAGTTACGCCCCTCCTAAAATTACAAAAAAAAATTGTTTTTCTTTTTTATCTTCCATGTACATCAAGCTAAAGAAACCAAACTTGGTGAACATTATCTGTCAATAAAACTACACTTTTTGAAATTTTTTCAGCCCTGAACTATTTTTGTAAGGGGTTGAAATAATCAACCCCTATGACATTTTTTCTTATAATTTTTTTTTCGATTAAATTTTTTCCTTTTAAAAAATATGTCTAAAAAACCCCATTCATTTACTAACTTTTTGATCTCTTCAAGTTTCTTCGAAATGTGAAGGATTTATAACAAAAAAAAATAAATGTATTGTAATGTATTTTTAAAAAGATGAGCTGTTTAACGCGAGTGTATTTTGCCGAAAATGTCATAGGGGTTGATTATTTCAACCCCTTACAAAAATAGTTCAGGGTTGAAAAAATTTCAAAAAGTGTAGTTTTATTGACAGATAATGTTCACCAAGTTTGGTTTATTTAGCTTGATGTACATGGGAGATAAAAAAGAAAAACAATTTTTTTTTGCAATTTTAGGAGGGGCGTAACTTTTCAGGGGAGGGTTTTTTCAAAAAATTTTATACCAAAGACCCCTATTAATTTTCATCGGAGAATCGCCCCTTGAATTTTTTCGGTGTTATTTAGATACACCCTGTATATATATATCACTTTAGCAAGGTTATAAATACTGTTAACCATAACATTCAAAGCGCGGGTTAGTGATTTCTAATGCTTCAATATCCTATTACTCGAGATATCTAATCTAATGACAAATTTTATTGATAAATCTATTCCTCAAACATGAACCTCTGTTAAAATACATATTTATCATTATTAATCTGTTAGAACAAACAATACGGCGTAAATGTATAAATAAGTAATATAGCTATAAACCTCGTAATTTTAAACACAATAATGCAGTGTTCGATACAATACCTCATTATCATAATCATTAGGGAGGTATTTTATACAAAACTGACATTAAATGTCATGAACACATCGTGTGTACAGTTATATTCAAATTTGTACCATCCACTGCCCATTATTATTTGTTGAATATATACCGAATGTCTCAAGATTACCAATCAAGAATTCGTTTCGTAGCATAACTTACTAAAATATAAAAATTCAAGCAATAAAATGTCCAAGCGTCGAAGTGATTATTTTTCCTTAAATAAATATATAGTAGTCACTGATTTAGGATACTAGACTGAAGAACAATACAATCTGGACGTACAAAGACAAGTAAATCAAAATAGTGTACGGATTGATCGAAATTCGGATTGAATTGCGTACAATAAAACCCATATTTGTTAGCACTAGCAACAATTGCACAAATATGAGAGCCAATGATCGAAAGTTTCTCCTAAATTATTAAATTTTTAGGGCCTTGAAAAGGATAGAAAATTTATCGTTAATGTAAATGTTAAATAAATTGAACCCTGAGGTACCTCAGATAATGCACAATATTGTCTCGACTCAAATAAAATGTTTGTTAAATTTAATATCACTTCACATTTGTGTCGTTCGTTAAATTCAAACCAACCCTTCTTTCAGTGTGGCTCGTTACGCATATTTTCCCCGATTTTTATTTAACAGGAGTACTCGTGGCGTGGCTGCTCTGACTGAGGCGTTAAAATATTGATCCTGGACCCTGTAAATTGAACATTAACCACATGTGGCTACGGCAAAAGCAACGGCATTTGATTTTTGCGGTGCCCGGCCCTAATGAGATGAAATTTGTAGGAATTTTCGATTGCGCGGAGTGACGCGAGGGCGGAATTAAAAATCCGGTTAATAAATGTCGCCGAATAAATTGCTAGGAGACATCGATGAGGGGCGGAAATTTCGAGGGTGCCAAAAATGGAAGAAATTTTTTAGCAAATGTATAATAAAAGTTCTGGCTAATTAAAAAAAATCGATAAGACCCTTATCGCGCAGTCATGCGAGAAATTTCCTTTTAGCATTTTTAATTGAAAATATTACCAGTGCTGTGCGTTACTTGTTAATATTATTTAAAAGAATAAAAGTTATTGTAAAATAAATACTTTATTTTATTTATTTGTTTTCAGCATACACGTCAAAAATAAGGGAGCCATTTGCGCACCCGCGTACAATGTATTTCCTTGTCGTGATGATACGACGCAAAACAGCTGGATCGTTCGTCGGTTGTCTCACCTATGGCACACTGATGAGGACTAATAAGTCCGAAACCGGTCTGTGTCTGGTGGGTTAAACTGGCGAACGATCCTAGCTGTTGCACTAGGTGTTGCGGGTATAATTCAGTGCCAGTGGAGGCATATAGCCCTCGAAGTAGTTGTTTCTTGCAACACTGACAATTAAAACATTGGCTTTGCCCTCTGTGGGTGGCAGTCGTGCAACAAGTACCTGCAATATAGCAGGTCGCTTCCTACTGTAGCCATTTGAATGGCACAGTTGGGAGTCAGCACGACAGATGGAGCCATTTGCGCTCCCGCGTACAACGCCAAAAATAAGTCAAATTCTGGCCAAAACAAGTACAATTAAAGTAAACATAAAATAATAAAATATGAAGTTAAAATGTTTAGAAATAAAGTACAACAAATACAAAAAAGATACATTTTAATATTATTAAATCAAACAAAAGTCGAGCAAAAATTTAGCTATGCAATCATTCAAAGAAATATCCTGTCTTATATTTGCTTGTTTTATTTATCATACATATTGGGAAAATCGTTAATATAAATAAAGAAAAGAGAGGACCCAAGACCGAACATTGTGGAACTCCTACTACTTAAGCTACTTAAATACAAATTGTGAACCTACATAATTCTCGTCTGCATTTATAAATATTGTTAAACTGTATACGATATCTTTAACTATGGATACTTAAATCAAATATATCATCAGTACCGCGACGTATTAAAGTATAAACAATTATTCTTCGCACGGACGTGTAAAATATTACATTTCACGCACTATACAGCGTCCGTAAAGTTAATACTTTACGTAGTGCGGTAGAAAAGGCAGCACTGAGCTCTGTTGCCAAACTTACGATATATTGTGCATCATAAGCGCATAATTCACACATCCAGACATTAAAACGTGCCGGCGTCTCTGCTCCAGATAAGTCGACGCCCTGTAAATGGACGCGCCTGAAAAACAACGAAACACATTCAGAGACATTGCCCCTTTGTGATCAGAACTTGGCAAGTTTTGCGTGTTGTTAAAAAAGGCAAAAATATGTGCTACTCGAAATTCCGGCTCCAAACAGTAAAATAATAAATACCACTAAACAGTATTTGGCACCATTTCAGGATTCATATTGTGTTGTTAATGGTGCCAGCTGGACGCTCTGCTAAAGACTATCGTGTAGAGTAGCGACTTGTTTGTTTTGCATTTTTTCCAAACCGGAGTGAAAAACAATAATTAAGGTTCTCTGTGAGGTTGTTCAACGTTTTTCAGCAATACTGTTTCAGGAATGCCATTTCAAGCTGAAATAAGAAAAAAGTTGCTATGAACATGGGTTCGATAATGTCTCATTTCAGACATACAGAGTGTTAAAAAGTGCAGCTTATGAATTACTTCATTTTTATCCAACAAGTGTTTAAAATGTATCTGGTTGCAGTTTATTCTGAAACCGATTTTACATTATTATATTTCTAAAATCAATGTTAAGATCAAGCTTATCAAAAATACTTGCGTGATAATACATTTTAATAATAAACCATTTATAAACCAGACATATATTTAATTTAAAGTGATGTGGAAGGTTAAAACCGGTTTTGAGAGGTTTGGGAGGTGTAAAACCGGTTTTGAGAAAGTAAAATTTAGTAGGAGTATGGATATAGAACTTCACTCCTCTGATAGGTGACAGAGAATTCTCCATCTCTCTCATCGGGCATGTGAGGTAAAAGTGAGAGGGGTTACAGAAAAAATTGAAAAGGGAAAAATGGCAGGGATGGATTAGAACTGTCAATGCTACTCTACTGTAAATAAGAAAGTTTTCTGTTTAATATTAAAATAGTACTATTTTTGTAATAAATATCAAATTTGTCATTATTTTTCAAAGAAGTCATTTTACAAACCAGATATACAGCGTGGTAAAAAAGTTCTGCATAAAATTCATATTTTCGTTAAAAAAATTTTTTTTCGAAAAACGGTGAGACCCGTCGATTTTTATTTGATCCAGGGCACCTTGTTATGTGGAAAAATATTTTTTCGATAATCCATCTACGGCAGCGATGACATAATTTTTTTTTAAATGACAACGCATATTTTTTTCGTTCGAAATTGATGTCAGTGATAATTATTTAAACAATGGTGTGAAAATTTCGTAGTCTTACATAACAATTTTTTTTAGAAAAATGCACCTTAAGTTCTTATAAGTGATAATTGTCTACTTACACTATTAATGGCTCCGAAAAGGACAAAGTTGACAAAATTACATTTCAAACGAGTAAAATTACACTAATGTTTGTGTAAGTCTAGCGAAATTGTTCGAATTGCCCACCCTGTACCATTTGGCATTGTCCTAAGCGTGTGTAAACGCCGTCTACACTTCGTTCAAGCATTCCCGGGTCGATTTGATTTATTTCAAAACGAATACGGTTTTTAAGTTCTTCCAAATCACCTGGTCTGTTTGTGTACACACGCGATTTCAAATAGCCCCACAAAAAAAAGTCTAGAGGTGTTAAATCAGGCGAACGCGGAGGCCACTCGATTGTTCCGCGTCGCCCGATCCACCGGCCAGTAAACGTGTTATTCAAGTACTCCCGTACTTGCACTCCATAATGGGGCGGTGCACCATCCTGCTGAAACCAAATTCTTTCCTCAGGAATATCAGGATCCTCGTTGTTCGGGAATAACTCTGCTAAGCTTGGGACCAAATCGAACCGCAGGAAATCCAAATAGCGAGCAGCAGTTAAATTTTCCTCGAAAAAATACGGGCCTAAAATACGACGCCCTATTATTCCCGCCCAAACGTTCACCTTTCGGGGGTGCTGATGATCTACTTCTTGCACCCAGTGCGGGTTTTCCTGAGACCAATACCGGCAGTTATGTCGATGCACCGATCCATTAAGATAAAAAGTAGCCTCGTCAGAAAAAATTATGTTCTTGAGGAAGTCGGGGTCTCCGTTACATCGATGCATTAAATCTTCACAAAAGTGGAGACGGCGGTCTGGGTCGTCCTCAGTCAATGCATGTATCAAGTGACCCTTATAGGGGTGAAATTTCTCTTTTTTGAGAAAGTTCACCACAGTTACATGTGAAATATCATTGTTCAATGCAATCGACCTTGTACTAGAATGAGGGTTGTCCTGGAGCTCCACCAGGATATTCAATCTAGTTTCATCATCTACTCTAGGACGACCCGCACGAGGAGCATCTTTCACACTACCAGTTTCCTCAAACCTTGCCAGTACCCTACTAACCGTAGATTGCGTAATTGGTGGTCTGTCAGGGTACGTTGCATTAAATAATTGGCAAGCTTCTTGATGGGTTCGTAACTTATCGCCGAAACCAATCATCCTCAAAATATCAATTCTTTCGCGTTCACTAAGTTTTGCCATTTCGAATTAAACGATTTCACCAAAGAATGTTAAATCGGTACTGATTTTTAGTCTTCAATATTTCAGGTAATCTACTCCTTTCAAGTAAACATTTCTTTGGATCTTTTTTTTTTGAGGAATTTATCGGCAAACTCGAAGACAAAAAGTCGACCTTAATTTGCTACATACTATTTGGATTTTGTGCGGTTGAACTTGGTTCTAAATTTTGCAGTTTAATCAGGATCCTGACAATATCTGATGAATAATTCCGCAAATATTACATAACACCAGTTGCAACTTAAGTTATCTGAAATGCTTTCTGCCGAATAAATTTTTTTCTAAGGCATTTGATCCGTAAACAGCAAATTATTGCATTCAAGAACTTAAGGTGCATTTTTCTAAAAAAAATTGTTATGTAAGACATCGAAATTTTCACACCGTTGTTTAGATAATTATCACTGTCATCAATTTCGAACGAAAAAAATATGCGTTGTCATTTAAAAAAAAATTATGTCATCGCTGCCGTAAGTGGATTATCGAAAAAAAAATTTTTCCACATAACAAGGTGCCCTGGATCAAATAAAAATCGACGGGTCTCACCGTTTTTCGAAAAAAAAATTGTTTAACGAAAATATGAATTTTATGCAGAACTTTTTTACCACGCTGTATATTTAATTTAAAGCGATGGGGAAGGTGAAAACCGGGTTTGAGAAAGTAAAATTTGGTAGGTGTATGGATATAGAACTTTCCTCCTCTGATAGGTGACAGAGAATTATCCATCTCTCTGATTGAGTGGGAGCGGTTACAGAAAAAATTGAAAGGGTAAAAGTGACAGGGAAGGATTAGAACTGTCGATGCTACTCTACTGTAAATAAGAAAGTTTTCTGTTTAATATTAAAATAGTACTATTTTTGTAATAAATATCAAATTTGTCATTATTTGTCAAAAAAATTATTATTTTTTTAATGAATTAATTCAAATTTTGTTCGAATGAGGCGGCCCTTATTGGTGGCAGTTGCTGAAGTGAACGTGTTTTTTATGTTACTTCAACACTCTATGTCGCGAAATCTAGAAACTTTTTTTACTATTAGCGTTTGGATAAACATGTGTTGTAATTATTTTTTCCCCGAAGGGATCCTCCTCGTATAGGTGGCAGGTTTTCAATGATCAAAGCCGATTAAGCTGCCAAAATGTTTCCCCTTCTAACGTAGGAAACCATTAACAACATTTATCAATGTTTAATGACATCTCATTTCAGCCGGAGCAGTCACATGATGCTGCTAGATCATTTCCTTAAATGGGAGGGTTTTTTTCCCATTTTTTATTTATGAATATATTTCTTATGATCATTAGCGGTGAACATAAAGAGGTATCTTTAAAAAATTGCTAATACCGCATGACTCATCACGTAGAGTTTTTTTATAAATGGCGGCAAGACGTAATATATGAACACTGGGGTGAAAAGCTAAATAGAAAGATAAATTTTGCTAATGACAGTAAGGAAATGTATGGGGAAACGGGACGAAATTCATGCGATGTCGTTACACATAAGTTTAGAGTGGAACGCTGGGAGACTCTTTCGACGAAAACGTACAGGGTGATTCTGTTTTTCTTCTTAAAAATACTGTGTAGTATTCCTGTTTCTTAGTAAAATTACACTATAGCGTCGTAAATATACGTATATCGATAATGTAAATTTACATTTTACAAAATGTAAAATTACATGCTTAATGTGATTTTACTTGTGTTATGTAATTTTACATTACCCACTGTGGCGTAAAATTAACCAATGATATAGTGTGTAATTTTACATAAAATTTGTATGTGTATCTTTTTTCGTATTTTATTAAAAATCTTGTCAAAATTAAATTTTCATGGCTTTAAAAATTGTCATATACAGGGTGGGAAAGTCTCCATGGTTCATCGGTCGTTACGTGAGAGCGATAAAGTAAGTCATAGAAATCTATGCGCTAGAGAAGGATGGCTATAATGAAGGCGTCTCATAGTCACCGCCCGTTTCGCCCTTCCACAAATAAGATCCACTTCCACTTGTAATTCAGCGACCGAGTGCATCTCTGCTTTCGTCGTTTGCCTTTTCTGTAATAGATGTCATTAGGTACTTATACAATTCCGACTTCGTATTCCGATATGTTAATACAATCCGTTAACAGAGGGCAACACAATTTGTCTAAGGTGAGGCGCAGCCCTAGAAAGGGTGATGCCAGATCTACAGATTTTTTGGAATTGGGGAAATAGGGAAGTTTGCTTTATTTCTTGGGATTTTTAAGTCATTTTAAAAAGTATACTTAAGTAACAACTAAATGAACTTTAAATGTAGCTGAGCACTATACTCCATTTGAATAACTTCTCAGTAGGGGAAACAAGGTCACTTGATTTACAGAGGTATCTACTACTTACTGTAAAAAGTTTTCTTTGTTACGCGTTGTGCTGCCCTCTGTTAACGGATGGTATTAACATATACCGAAGTCGAAATTGTATAAGTAGTGACATCTATTAAAGAAAAGCCAAACGACGAAAACAAAGATGACCACCGGTCGCTGAGTTACAAGTGGAAGTGGATCTTATTTGTGGAAGGGCGAAACGGGCGGTGACTATGAGACGCCTTCATTATAGCCATCCTTCTCTATCGCACGTATTTCTATGACTTACTTTATCGCTCTCACGTAACGACCGATGAACCATGGGGACTTTCCTACCCTGTATACCTTGTTAATGATATGATTCAAGTTAAATTAAATTTTCCAATTATGTCGAAGGAAAAACATTTTGTTGCGTTTACTTGTACAAGTAAAACGATGAAAGTTACAAATAAGCTAATGTGGTATTTTATTTGCCCCGTCGTACTTTTATTAAATTTATTTTGTAGTTTTAAAAGTCTCATATTCTCTCCTGAACTATGAGAGCTATTGACTGAACAGTAACATTGATTCGAGATTAAATATCTGCAGGTATAACAAAAGTTGAAATTCTACTTCACGGTTTTCTTTCGAAGAGATTTACTGTATTTGCGGATAGGTACAACACGAAATTTAAGTAATTTGCTTCAGACTGTTGACTCTCTCGGCAACCAGAGCAATAAACCTCCTTCTTAAATTTGATCTGCCGTTAAACCATTATCTCACAATAGCCAGATGTAACTTTCACACAGAGAGGAAATCTTCGTACTTCGTAATATTAATCCATCCCTTTGATGAATGTTTGTTTAAGCAGATTTTTATATAAGGAAAGGGGTTTTTTGTTACTTACTTGATCTGGCTCAATTCCATTATCCTTGTCCTGAACAAAAAATACTTAAATACTTAGTTTTCTCATAGATGGATGTCCTATTCCAAAGTCTTCTCGTTCTCCAGATTTATATTATTCAGAAAGTCTTTTATCTTGCGTGAGCATTCCCGTACTTGTATTTTTCTGTATCCACCGACTAAATAAATTCACAATATTCTTAAAGGGTGAAAGTTGCCATTGTTACATTTTTGCATCACAAAGTTATTGTTAGACAAGTCATTTGTGCAGTATCATGGTTACCAGTCTATTGAATGTCCACAAGCCTCAGGTGTTCCGCAAGGATCTACTCTTGGTCCATAATTATTTATCATATACATAAACTCGGACTGTTTCAGATTACAGTAAAACATTAATCGTTTTAATATGTGGTGTGTTTGTAACAAATGTTCTGTTTTATTGTTAAATTCTCGAATAATTGGTGCTTCTAAAAAACAAGGTTAAAAGGAACTATGACGTTCAAGCAATTTTATTGCATGAATTGTTCAAAGGGTCATTTTAGATGAAAAAACCGTGGAGTGCTATTAAATTAGAGGGTGGAAATGTGAGATAGGGGTGAAAATGCACCCCTTTCAGTTTTTTAATTGTAGCTCTAAAACGAAGCAAAATTTCGCTATAGTTCATAGGAAACATTATTTAGAGAATTGAATTTCCCAAACTTATTTAAAAAATTTAAAAGGAAAATTTTATGCAAAAAAATCGTTAATAAACAATTTGAAAAAAAAGCAAAAAATTCCTGTTTCTTATTTTTTTTTTTACTTTTTTGCCTCTAGTTCTTTTTGAGTAAAGATAGGTATAGGCACTGCTTCATAGAAAAAAAAATAGATAAAATTTACTTTAAAACAAGAGGTTGTAAAGTATTTTGGATGAAAATTGACTGATATATGGCCCCTCAAACTTAGCCAATTTTTGAATTTTCGTCACGTTTATCCTTATACGTTATAATTCTCATATTTTGCAAAAAAGTACGGAAATAAGACGTATAAGGATTTTCATCACATGACTTGTTCGAAGGGTCATTGAAAATGAAAAACCCACAGGGTGCTATTAAATTAGAGAGTTGAAATTGAAGATAGGGTGAAAATGCACTTTGCAGTTTTTTAAATATAGCACGAAAACGAAGCAAAATTTCGGTGTAGCTCATAGAAAAAATTTTGTAGAGAATTGAATTTACCATCGAAATGGCTTATTTAAAAAATGTAAAAGGAAAATTTTATGCAAAAAATCGTTAATAAACAATTTTAAAGAACGCAAAAAATAAGTTTTTTTATTTTTTTACTGTTTTAATAAAATAATTTAGTATAAACTTGAGAATTTAAGTACAATAAAGTTTATTAATAATGTATATACAGTGTGTCCACGGATGGAGTTGACAAGAGGGAAACTCTTTTGTTTTTGACTTTATCGAAAAATGTCACTTTTTATAAAAATGTCTGCCCCTCGAAAAAATGAGACTCTCATACAAACATCTTAGATTAGATATACAGAGTTCTCATAAAAATTAAAAAAACACGAAAATACCCAAGAGAGAAGTACCATTATTTATTATTTTACACATTTTTATAAAACAAATTTGTTTATACAAATTTTATAATCAAAATTTCAATTCTTACTTTTACTTTATATATATAGCTACTTCCCACCTCAAAAATTGAACTGTGGACACACTGTATACTCATTATTAATAAACTTTATTGTACTTAAATTCTCAAGTTTTTACTAAATTATTTTATTAAAAAAGAAAAAAAATCAAATAATCTTATTTTTTGCTTTCTTTAAAATTGTTTATTAACAATTTTTTGCATAAAATTTTCCTTTTACATTTTTTAAATAAGCCATTTTCATGAGAAACTCGATTCCTCTACAAAATTTTTCCTATGAACTATACCGAAATTTTGCTTCGTTTTCGTGCTATATTTAAAAAACTGCAAAAGTGCATGTTCACCTCTATCTTCATTTTCAACCCTCTACTTTTTCTATACTTATCTTTACTCAAAAAAAAACTAGAGGCAAAAAAGTAAAAAAAAATCAGAAAATCGAATTTTTTGCTGTTTATTAACGATTTTTTTGCATAAAATTTTCCTTTTAAATTTTTTAAATAAGCTATTTCCATGGGGAATTCGATTCTCTAAAAAATGTTTCCTATGAACTATAGCGAAATTTTGCTTCGTTTTCGAGCTACAATTAAAAAACTGAAAGTGGTACATTTTCACCCCTATCTCCAATATCCACCCTCTAATTTAATAGCACTCCGCGATTTTTTCATCTAAAATGACCATTTGAACGATTCATGTAATAAAATATCTTGAACGTCAAGTTCCTTTTAAAATCCTCTATTCAATAGCCTATAGAGGTGTTAGATCCGGTGACCTCGCTGGTCACAATCCTTGACTAATCAGTCCATTATCATAAAATTGTCCCAAAACCTTATTGAAAGTAATCTACATGCGATAAATAAATAAATAAATAAATATCACCCTGTATACTTAATCCGTAAGTACAAATAATTTGTTCGGTTTCACTTTACCCCCTGCCTGTATTTTAAAACAACACAGGAAACATCGTGTCTTAAAATTCATTATGTGAATGATGTGTGGGGTAAAGTATTCCGTTCGTGCGCAAAATTTAACCACAAGCATATCATGTTTCATGATACAAGTTTTCCTCACATTCCCGAGCACCGTTTGATATTTCTTTGTTGGATTTCATTTAGCCCGAAGCTAGTGATATCTGGGCCAAATTATGCACCCTTTTCTTTTCTATTGTTCCACTTACAAAGAAAATTCGAGGCCGTAATTTAATTGGGCGGCACTAGTTTTCCAGGTCTGACGGTACAAATGTTTGACAAGTCAGATTACCATACCGAAGAAACGAAGTGTCACGAAAATGATTGAGTGACATGCATTCACAGCATACTTCTGTATCACAAATAACAGTAAAAAAATGAATCTGCTAGTGGTAGAAATATACAGTCTGAAATACTAAGCTTGTCACACTCTCCAATAACGTTAAATGAAGATTTACCTAATTTATCCAGAAGTCATATTTTTTTCTTATCTTAGTATTTATAACAATATACAGGGTGTTTTTGAATGGAGTAGCATAAATGATACCAGTGAATCTACATTCCAAAAGAACACGATCTGCAAAAAATCGCCTTAGTAAAATGTTCACCCCTGAAGATATGGGCCATCAAAGTTTTCAAAAAAATTATGAAAATTGGCTGTAATTTGAAAACCGAACGAGGTACAAATAACAAATTTTTCACAGGTTGTTTACTAATACAGATGCGAGTTTTCAACTATTTTTCGAAAATTTTAACCCCTCGAAAGGGGTTGAAATAACCACCCCTCAAGCCATTTTTTGCCATAACTTTTATATTTCGTAAAAACTCGATATCCAAAAATACGCATTAGATAAACTGGTTCTTTTAGAAACTTTTACCTCTCTAGCAATTTTCCTTTAAAACTTTTCGTTTATTAATAAAAAAATAAAATGTATTACCATTCACCTCACACCGTATATGATTGCAATCAATCAAAGAAAAACTAAGTGTGCTGCTGTCATGCCAGTTGTCACAATTAACTCTTCTGTAAGTTGTCACTGTTATCAGCTAAATACTTTTTGGGTGTAAATTAACAAGAATTATGCCAAATTTTACTAATGATGAATATGTGGACATGCTACAAGTGTATTTTGAATGTCGCAAAAACTGTGCTGCGGCAACAAGAGCGTATAATGAGAGATATCCAAATCGTCAAGTTCCCCACAGACAAACTTTTTCGGCGGTAGAACGAAGACTTCGGGAAACTGGAAAAATACAGCCGCATATTGAGGGTACCGGCCGAAGACCTACTGTTCGTACTATTTATCTTGAGGATGCAGTACTTGAAGAGTTTGACGAAAATCGTCAGACTAGTACGAGAAAAACAGCAATGCACTTAAATGTGTCCCATAGTGTTGTTTGGAATATTGTCCATGATAATTTATTATATCCTTTTCACCACCGGCCAGTTCAAGCTCTACTTGAACCAGACATGCATAAGCGAGTTGTTTTTTGCGAATCGTATCTTAATATTCTAAGAAATAATTTGAATTTTGCCTCAAAGATACTTTTCACAGATGAAGCAACTTTTCAAAGACATGGTTTAACCAATATGCACAATCTTCATTCCTGGGCTCATGAAAATCCTCACGAAGTATCTATGACAACATTTCAACATAATTTTAGTTTAAACATTTGGGCAGGAATTGTAGAAAATGTGCTTGTCGGCCCTTTTGTTTTACCTCATCGACTTGGTGCTGTTGAATATTTGCAGTTCTTAAATGAGCATCTACCACCACTTCTGGAGGAAGTACCATTAAATGTACGTCAGGCCATGTGGTACATGCATGACGGGGCTCCTGCTCACAGCACTGTAGTAGTTAGGCGGTGGCTTAATTTAAATTACCCGAATCGTTGGATAGGTCGCGGCAATGAGGCACCTATCTCTTGGCCTGCACGTTCTCCCGATCTAACGCCCATGGATTTTTTCTTTTGGGGACATATAAAAAGTATTGTTTATGCGACCCCAGTTGACAGTGTTGAAGAGCTACAGGAAAGAATATTCGCGGCGGCTGATGAGATTCGCAACAATCCCATAATTTTTGCTCGAGTCCGTAACAACTTTGATAAACGTGTTAGGTTGTGTTTAGAAAGAAATGGCAATTATTTTGAAAATGTCCTTTAACTAAGTTTTTTGTTTTTTCTCTTTTTGATAATAAATTATTTCTTAGTTTCGTTTTCATTGTACTTCTATTTAATAAAAGTTTCTGCGACATTCAAACAGTTATTTGTGCAACTACTGTAAAGAGTGTGTATTTGTTGTACGATGCATGAAGTTTGCAGCTCGAGACGAAGTTGAGAGCTGCAATCATGTTAAGTGCAACAAATATGCTTTTTGCACATGTTGCACGCAACATTTTTTCTACGATTGTTTTTATTTCAAATTTTATTTAACAGTATTTTACATAATATTAAAATTTTAACTGACAACTGGAAATTAATTGCGCAAATTGTCAATGTCAGACGTTAGGTACTTATGGATATGCTTAGATTAAACTTGTAATCAATATTTTTTTTGTACTACTGTAAAAAAAGTTAAACTTTTGGCACAGTAGGTAGTGCAATAAGTAGTAAATTTTGCACGATCGTAGAAAAAAACACTTGTAGCATGTCCACATATTCATCATTAGTAAAATTTGGCATAATTCTTGTTAATTTACACCCAAAAAGTATTTAGCTGATAACAGTGACAACTTACAGAAGAGTTAATTGTGACAACTGGCATGACAGCAGCACACTTAGTTTTTCTTTGATTGATTGCAATCATATACGGTGTGAGGTGAATGGTAATACATTTTATTTTTTTATTAATAAACGAAAAGTTTTAAAGGAAAATTGCTAGAGAGGTAAAAGTTTCTAAAAGAACCAGTTTATCTAATGCGTATTTTTGGATATCGAGTTTTTACGAAATATAAAAGTTATGGCAAAAAATGGCTTGAGGGGTGGTTATTTCAACCCCTTTCGAGGGGTTAAAATTTTCGAAAAATAGTTGAAAACTCGCATCTGTATTAGTAAACAACCTGTAAAAAAATTGTTATTTGTACCTCGTCGGTTTTCAAATTACAGCCAATTTTCATAATTTTTCTGGAAACTTTGATGGCCCATATCTCTTCAGGGGTGAATATTTTACTAAGGCGATTTTTTGCAGATCGTGTTCTTTTGAAATGTAGATTCACTGGTATCATTTATGCTACTCCATTCAAAAACACCCTGTATTTAGGTAGTTAAAGCACTATGCTGTATTATTAGGCATCAAATGAATCTAAACATGCCTACTGAACAATTAGCACAGTTCACTGCACACTCGCGGTAACACCACACGGAGTGATCACATGATTAATCTGATTGGTTGAGCTAAATCAGGTCATATAAATTCACACTTTTATTCGTATATTTCCATCAAATACAGGGTGATTCCCAACTTTTGGGAATATATGCGTTATGAAAAATGGAGTCAATATTGTAAAAAAAAAATTGTGAAATCCTTATAGTTTCCGAGAAAAAAAAAAATTGAAGTTGTAGTATTTTCAACTTTTATTATTACTTTGCATTCGTTTTTCAAGTGTCAAAAATGACTTACGTGTAGGGTGCCAGATCTCCGGGTCCGGAGTCTTCGGGTTTTGATGGTACATCTTCGGGCTCCGTTAGTTAAGTGTTAACATGTCATTTCTCTGGGTTTTCTTTGTTGCGGAAAAATCATGATTTCTTCGAAAACATTTCCCACATTTCCTGGATCCATAGCTCCGGGTCTGTCACGAAGTAGATATTTCCTGATTGCGTCCTTTTTTCTGCAGACATCGATTTCTTCGAAAACAATTTGTCCCCCAGAGTTCCTGATTGCATTTGCATAACCTTTTTTTTTAGGCATCAATTGTACAAACGGGTCATGTCTCCGGGTCTGTCATGAAATAGATTTGGTAACCCTACTTACGTATATAGCAACTCGAGTTGATGAGATATCATTTTGATTTATGGTGAAAGCACGACAACATTTGTGTTATGGTGAAGCATTTGTGTTATAGTGAAGCGTTTGTGTTATAGTGAAGCATTTGTGTTATGGTGAAGTATTTGTGTTATGGTGAAGCAAGACAACACTTGTAGAAACTGGTTAAGACGGGCTTAAATGTGTTTATACGTCGGTGGATATAATTTCGAACAGTTGTTGTAACACCAGGTATGTCAAATTATTTTATTAATTAAAACCACAAATTAATTTTATTAATTAATAATAACAATAACGGCAAAAGCAGATGATTTGCTGATATAAAATATATTAGGTTAGGTTATTTCCTAGGTAACAAATTCTTTCAATTTTTTGTCCGTTCATTTTTTATTACACTTTGCCGCCGTGCCGGCCGCCGAATGCATGCTTTGCCTTGCGCAAGGTCATGTTTTACAGTGGACCAGTTTCCAGTGCCGTGCAGAAGTGTATTTTTAAATCAGTTTCGAACTGCTCTTTTTGATTTTTTTTACAAAATTGTATTTGTAAGAGTCCCCTGTACATTCAAAAAAATTTTTTTGGATAAGTTCTGAATTAATTTACATTTTTCGTGTATGAAAAAAAAACCATTACAAATATGTAAAAAATATGTATTCCCATAATTTTTGTCAGTGTAAACAGCGCTTGAATTGTTACTAGGGATGACCACATAAAGTATGTTTTTAATACTACACAGTTTTCATTGATTTTTTGGTGTTTTATTAGTTCAGAGAGAACTACTCGCTGGTTAAATAAAATCTGTAAGGAACTAGAAATTTAGAATGTCCACGGACATAGTTCCGTCATCTGTCGAATCTAAAGCGTTTACTAACACTCGAGTAAATTTTAATAGTCGAAGATTCCTAGCGCCGCGCCGCCCTAGATCCGAGCCATAATTAAATTTTTCCTGTACCGTTTACCTATTTAATTTAAATTGATCCTAAATTGCATCGCAGAATTTAATATAAGCCGGAACTGTTGTCCAAACTTGCGTTCTCTTGAAATTGGGGCGTTTCCTGGAACTCCTCGCGTCTATGTAAGCCGTCGGTGTGGTTGTTTTGCCCGCCGCAGTGTTTGCAAACGTTTATTGGGGGCTTTATTCCTATTTCGGCTTCCAGCTCCCTCTCGTTCGACCCATAGACCAAGGGCATTTCACATATACCGCCTCGCTATGAATCATTTTAATTACCGAATGAAGTTTGCATCAAGCCGGTGCTTGAACTGCCTCGCCTTCGATTTTCTTTCTACCCGTTCAGGTGCGGGATAGTCCCAGGGTTTTATGGCGCTGTACGGGGTGTTCAGGTCTGAACCTCGTTAAAGGGAAATAGCCCAGTCGGCTGAGGCCCGAAACGTCGTGATTTTTTTCCTCAATATCTCGGTTGGATGTCACTCTGTGAAAGCGTAAGAGATCATTTTTGTTCTACATGAAATTTTCTATAAGGTTTTGTAGATAGCATTGTACTTTTTTTATTCTGAAATACGATAACAGTTTTCTGTGTTGTTTAAGTTTTTGTATAATTTTTTCTGTAATTTTATGATTCATTTCTCAGAAATTAATTTATCTTTATAATACATTAGGGTGTTTGTTTTTAAAATTTTCCTATTAATTTAACACATAAATCTACGTTTTTTTTAAATTTTCTATATCTTAGCTACATTTTTCGTTTTTGTATTGTCCATACGCGATAATTATAGGGGAATCTTTGTTCTTTGAAAGTGCCCAGAGTAGGATCTATGTGACGATTTCGCTGCTAAAAAATCTTAATGTTAATTTTTATCCATTTTTGCATTCTCCTTATAAATGACTAGACTTACAGCAAAAACGTAAATGACATCAGTATCTAAGCTGCAGAGTTATTAATTCACAAGATAAATATAATCAAATGTGTGAAAACTTAAAATATCCATGTAGGTATTATAATTTTTGTCGTATTGAAAATTTTATTGTAAACTGTTTGTTGTACGTTATATTATTTTATAATGATAAAATGGCTGACAAGATACAATGTGATCGAGAATGATTGCCCGTGCCGCTTCATACTGATTTTTGATGTGCGGCATACCAGTTTTTGATACCAATACTAGAATCATGAGCGCAGGTTGTGGGATTTTAATGGTAAACAAATAATTACGTTCAAACGTCAAATAAATTAGGTTACTGTCAAAATGGAAATTCATAATAAAAATATCAATTATTTAACAAAAATCAAAGTTATTTCACAAATTAAGCAATACTGATGGACCAATAAATGTTATTATTGTTATTATTATTAAAGAGGATGACAGAATCAAATGTAGGTTTAGCCTAACTTTTCCAAAATTCTTATTTCATTTACAATTAGAAAAACTTTTAAATCAAAGTTTGATGTAGCTAATTTTGAATAACGACTGTAAGTGCTTCAGCGATTTTATTTTTAAAAATAACTCAAAACTTTTTAAAAATAAAATCGCTGAAGCACTTACAGTCGTTATTCAAAATTAGCTACATCAAACTTTGATTTAAAAGTTTTTCTAATTGTAAATGAAATAAGAATTTTGGAAAAGTTAGGCTAAACCTACATTTGATTCTGTCATCCTCTTTAATAATAATAACAATAATAACATTTATTGGTCCATCAGTATTGCTTAATTTGTGAAATAACTTTGATTTTTGTTAAATAATTGATATTTTTATTATGAATTTCCATTTTGACAGTAACCTAATTTATTTGACGTTTGAACGTAATTATTTGTTTACCATTAAAATCCCTCAACCTGCGCTCATGATTCTAGTATTGGTATCAAAAACTGGTATGCCGCACATCAAAAATCAGTATGAGGCGGCACGGTCAATCATTCTCGATCACCCTGTAT
>NW_019417545.1:62946-64532 GCF_000390285.2 Anoplophora glabripennis
CAGCACACTTAGTTTTTCTTTCATTGATTGCAATCATATACGGTGTGAGGTGAATGGTAATACATTTTATTTTTTTATTAATAAACGAAAAGTTTTAAAGGAAAATTGCTAGAGAGATAAAAGTTTCTAAAAGAACCAGTTTATCTAATGCGTATTTTTGGATATCGAGTTTTTACGAAATATAAAAGTTATGGCAAAAAATGGCTTGAGGGGTGGTTATTTCAACCCCTTTCGAGGGGTTAAAATTTTCGAAAAATAGTTGAAAACTCGCATCTGTATTAGTAAACAACCTGTAAAAAAATTGTTATTTGTACCTCGTCGGTTTTCAAATTACAGCCAATTTTCATAATTTTTCTGGAAACTTTGATGGCCCATATCTCTTCAGGGGTGAATATTTTACTAAGGCGATTTTTTGCAGATCGTGTTCTTTTGAAATGTAGATTCACTGGTATCATTTATGCTACTCCATTCAAAAACACCCTGTATTTAGGTAGTTAAAGCACTATGCTGTATTATTAGGCATCAAATGAATCTAAACATGCCTACTGAACAATTAGCACAGTTCACTGCACACTCGCGGTAACACCACACCGAGTGATCACATGATTAATCTGATTGGTTGAGCTAAATCAGGTCATATAAATTCACACTTTTATTCGTATATTTCCATCAAATACAGGGTGATTCCCAACTTTTGGGAATAGATGCGTTATGAAAAATGGAGTCAATATTGTAAAAAAAAAAATTGTGAAATCCTTATAGTTTCCGAGAAAAAAAAAAATTGAAGTTGTAGTATTTTCAACTTTTATTATTACTTTGCATTCGTTTTTCAAGTGTCAAAAATGACTTACGTGTAGGGTGCCAGATCTCCGGGTCCGGAGTCTTCGGGTTTTGATGGTACATCTTCGGGCTCCGTTAGTTAAGTGTTAACATGTCATTTCTCTGGGTTTTCTTTGTTGCGGAAAAATCATGATTTCTTCGAAAACATTTCCCACATTTCCTGGATCCATAGCTCCGGGTCTGTCACGAAGTAGATATTTCCTGATTGCGTCCTTTTTTCTGCAGACATCGATTTCTTCGAAAACAATTTGTCCCCCAGAGTTCCTGATTGCATTTGCATAACCTTTTTTTTTAGGCATCAATTGTACAAACGGGTCATGTCTCCGGGTCTGTCATGAAATAGATTTGGTAACCCTACTTACGTATATAGCAACTCGAGTTGATGAGATATCATTTTGATTTATGGTGAAAGCACGACAACATTTGTGTTATGGTGAAGCATTTGTGTTATAGTGAAGCGTTTGTGTTATAGTGAAGCATTTGTGTTATGGTGAAGTATTTGTGTTATGGTGAAGCAAGACAACACTTGTGTTAGTTCGTAGAAACTGGTTAAGACGGGCTTAAATGTGTTTACACGTCGGTGGATATAATTTCGAACAGTTGTTGTAACACCAGGTATGTCAAATTATTTTATTAATTAAAACCACAAATTAATTTTATTAATTAATAATAACAATAACGGCAAAAGCAGATGATTTGCTGATATAAAATATATTAGGTTAGGTTATTTCCTAGGTAACAAATTC
>NW_019417546.1:0-2000 GCF_000390285.2 Anoplophora glabripennis
TTTATTTTCCTTGAAGACACACATTGTATAGGAATTGTCACATTTTTTTTATACTTAAAATAACTTAAAACTATCTATTCTAGATACATTAAGAATCAAAAAATTCATTTAAAGTATAAAATGTATTTCTTATTAAGTATTTATGCAGCTTCTTATAAAATATAAAATTATTTGTGTTCGTTATCTCAGAAGGCAATTTGTTAAAAACTTTTAAACCTAAATAAAATGGTGAATCACAAGATATTTTGTATTTAAAAAAAGGAATGTGGAATTTCTTATTTTGCCTAGTGCTTTTATTATGAATGGTTTCATTTAATTTAAAAGTAGACTTATTTCTAAAAACGTATACGGACAATTCGAAGATAAATAAAGACAATCGTTAAAATATTAAAATTAAAAAAAAATATTATGATTATTCTGATTCTACAATACAGAAATGTGTATATAAAATATGAATAAATATAAGTCGAATAAAATATTTTTTATTCCATGTATAAAAGAAAAAAAATAAACTTAAATCTTGAGTAAAAAAAAGAATTTATATAAATATACTTTTCTAACATTCGATTTGTACAGATTGCCGACACTGGTAAAAACTCGAAATAGTCCAAATTGGCGACTGGCTATCTTTGCTTTTTTTCAAGTAGCCGAAAGTCATCTGAGATAGCCCAATTGGCGATAAGTAGCCCAATCTGGCAACCCTGGATCCACATTCCACATGTATGCGTGATCATGGATCCGTTGTAGCCACGTGACCATCAACATCCAATCCGATTTGATCTTGACGGAGTGTCAAGCCGCTTTACTGAGGGCCTTACGATTTGGCAAAAATAGTGTAGCAGCTATAATAGCAACCATTGTTTATATAGTTACACCAAACAATGTAGCAACTTAGAGACACTCTGAACTGATATTTGTTGCTAATGGTACCATTTTTACCAAAACGAAAGCCAGCCCCCCTGATGCACAATTAGATGTTGATAGTCACGTGGTTACAACGGATCGTGATCGGTGATCACGCATCTGAGCCTGAGCTCAGAACATTTATTTTAGTTTTTATTTCATGGATGTTACATCGTATTAGCAAAGATGATATACAAATTTTGTATATCCTCTTTGGTCGCTATTATATGTATTATGTTTTATGTACTGTGCACAGTATACTAATCAATTATACTGTGGTATTAGTACCTATATATATATTATATACCTATATATACAAGGTGTGTCATTTAACACTCCCGCTGTCAATATCTCCGAAATGAAGAAATTTATTTTCCGAAAATTAGGGTTGTTAGGTCCCTCGAATAGCTTCAAATTGTAGTTAGAATTATTAGTTCAAATCTTTCTGTATAGATGGCGTGGCGATACTAAAAATTTTGATCTGAAAGATCGTTAAATTTTGAGTAATTTTGCAATATAAAGTTTTCCCCTATATTTACTTGTTTTCGAGATATGTCGACTTCAATATGCAATGTAGGTATGATATAACAGGAAAATTTATTATTTTATTTAAATCACACTGAGACAAAATATTCTTTTAAAATATTGTTATAATAGCTTTATTCACATCACATACTAACTAACAAACAATAAATTATATAAAAAACGAATGATCAACTACAGAAAAAAAAATTGTACATTATCAAATGTTATTAAAAAATGCAGTCATAGGTGGCTCATATTATTTGTTTAAAATAAAACAATGACAGATGACACATATTAGTTTTCCAATAATTACAGTTTTATCAGTTTGCGTCTTTCAATTTAAGTATACTAGTTATACGATTTACCATTATTTCCACGTTCTAGGGAACAAAAATTTTTTTAGTATCGCCACGCCAACTATATAGAAAGATTTGAACTAACTGTTCTAACTCCAATTTTAAGCTATTCGAGGGACCTAACAACTCCAGTTTCCGAAACTAAAATAAATTTCTTCATTTCGGAGATATTGGCAGCAGGAGTGTTAAATGGCACACCCTGTATTTATATATATA
>NW_019417546.1:2112-64796 GCF_000390285.2 Anoplophora glabripennis
ATATATATATATAGACAATTTCTTTTTTGTTAGGATTTTCCATTAGATAATTACATTATGTAGAATTGATATAATTAGTATATGAATTTTAAAGTAGGTAGGTAAGGTAGAGAAAGAATGTCATGTAAAGGATTTAATATTTCTTTGATACCTAATTAGATACCAATTTGGTGTTTACTTTGTAATGTTCAAGATAAATGGGAAAATTGTGTAATACAAAAAAAAACATCAAAATTTTAGCGATAAATTTATTATTATTGTAACATTAAAATGTATGCAATTCTGTAATCACACCATATGGCTTTATATCAAGATAAAGTTGGTAATGTTTAATTTCATTGTTGGTTTATAAGGGATAATGTAGAATTTGTAATTAGTATAGTAGTGTTAAGTATTCCGGTTTAATAGTGTTTATGATTCTGTTAATATGAAAACTTTTTACTGGTACTTTCGTCCAGTGGCAATTATTTTAAAAATGTTTGGTGTTTTCCCCATACAAAATGTTACAACATTGGACACATCACATCTACAATTTCGATTTTTTAGTTGTTCTTTCTTGTATTCCCTAATAATATTTTGTCTCTACGCTTCTATAATTTGTTTCATTTCAGGTTTTATATTATATAATCCTGAAACAGAAAAGTATCTTACTTATGTTGTATGTTCTATAACTGGCAGATCCATTATTTCTTATCTTTTTTGTTTTCGTAAGTACCGAGAATTACCAAGGCTGATACGTCTTTTAGATACATTCGACCAAAAAAAGAACAAAATTTTAATCACTTATTCTACTGGAAAGTACACAATGCTTTATCAGACTGTAATTTCAAAATCAGCAGCAATAGTAGGACTTGCTCTTTCATCGTATCATTCATCTGAATTAATTAGAAGCATATTATCCCCCACTATTAAGGAAATGTACATTAGTTCGCTGGTATCCGTGTTTTTCAGTTTTTTGACCACATGGCAACTTTATCCATCTTTTCTATATATTTATTTTGCAGTGAAGATCAAATGCAATTTCCAAGAAATCAATAAGACATTGGAACTACGTAACATTACGCACGATTACTTTAACACAGTCATCAAATATGATTCAGACACACACCAAACACTTGCAGATGTTCGGACATTACATAACATGTTATCCGAGTGTGTTCACGAGCTTGGAAAATGTTATGGAACCTACATCGCTATAGATCACCTATGCATGATAGTTTTTCTCGTGTTAAGTATCAGCGTATTTTTATATGAAAGCAACCATGACATACATTTACTGTTTCTGACACTCGGACATGTAGTCATTTTAATGAACACAATCTTTACATCGGAATCTTTAAAGGAAACTGTAAGTAAAACGTTATTTTGAGAACCATCCCTTCACACGTAATGAAACTGAAATGTTTTTACTTTTTAATATTTGGAAAAAAAAGATCGATGGAAGAAAAGATATTTATTGTTTACTTTCATTTTTTCTTTACCAAATTTTACAAAAATTGGTCACCCTAAAAATAAAATTGCAGCAGGCCATGGATTACAAAATAGACCATCATAATCAGTTCAGCGAGCCCATCGAAAAGCCTATTAAAATGAGCGTCCTCAAAAACATTTGTAGAGGGGTTCTTAATGGGCCGCACTTTCATTATAATAATAATAATAATAATAATAATAATAATAATAATAATAATAATAATAATAATAATAATAATAATAATAATAATAATAATTGTATTTATAGTAAGACATTATTTTAGGGTTCCGAAGTCATTAACTTACTGCACGGCATACCTTCTACGGCTATATCTGAAAAATGCCAACTGGAGGTAATAATCCGGAAAGAAGGTAAAACGCGAATTTTAAAGGGATCTCCTTGTTCCAGATAAACGTGTTCCTAACTCAGCTAGTTGCTCGACCAATCCAGGTTTCCGCAGCGGGATATTTCATTCTTGACAAAAATCAAACACTTGCTGTAAGTAACTTGTATTCAACTATATTTTCCAAAATGAATTAACAATATATTATGTAGCATAACAGGGGGACAATTAGATATAAATACATATAATATAAATAAATACAGAGCTGTAAGTATAATTTTTACACTTGGGTGTAAAATTTACAGTAGTCAGGGTAGGGCCAAATGCTTTATACATACAGGTTGTAACTTTAGGTGAGGGGTCAGTTTTTTACGGGTAACAGTATGTTACCCTGAATACGAATCTAACTTTTTTTTTCTTTAATCAAATAAATACTTGAGTTATATATAATTAGTTCAAGACGGAATTTTAAAAAATAAACAATTCATACGTGTTTCTAAAGGTCAAAGGTAGCTTCAGTGTAAATATGACCCCCACTCAAAGTTACGCCCTGTATACAATCAAAGATTTCCTTTAAATGTTAACATTAAGATATTATTTGAAAAGTCAAAATTATATATAACTTTAACGTTTATAACAGCAATACCAGACTTGGACGTTAAAAGAAAAAATCCAATTAGTAATTTTTCTTAATTAAAATATTCCGTTTTATTTTTGGCTAAATAGTCGAATTAAAGATTTGTCTGTGAAGAGTGGCTATAAAATAACTAAAATGATGGTTTTGTTGGTGGTATTCCCTTTGCTTTCCTCTAATATTTGTGAATATAGAGCAAAACCGTAATTAAAAGAAAACGCTAAAAAATCTGCCGTTGAAAGGGAGCAGGCGTCCAATATTTTGTTTCCAACAGAGTAGCACATTGGTTTCTCGCGACACAGAAATAGGGGAACCGTCCATATCGAACAGAAAAATAATATATTCTTCCAGAAATTAAATGAAAATATATAAAGCAACACTCCAGTCATTGTGTAGCCACTGATCATATAAAAGTTTTATTTCTCCAATTAACGAGAGCATCTTGCCAGAAAATGTTGGAATATTTCGTCCAAGTTAACTTTTTTAACATTTTTTTATCACATTACAAGGTGATGCAGTGAATTGCAGTTTCAAATTATTCATAAAATAACACAAATACGGCCGACATGTTGGAACGAGTTCATTTTTTATTATAAAAATCAAGTAAGATAGTATGATGAATCTAATGAATTCTAATTCCAGCCTCGAAATTCAATGGTACGTTATTAGTTGGAAATTCTATAAATTTAGAACACCAACTAATTCTCCGTGAAACTCTAAACTGTGGATATCCTCCGACACTGCACTATGTTGAGAAGTCTTTTGTAAACCTTCCGTTTTTTGGGTTTAGGTCTATAGGAGGATTTAACACAGTAGTACAGTACAATTAACACTATTAACACTAAAACAGTTGTACTAAAGTCGAAATTGTCGTGCTTATGTATCGAATCTACCGGCTTATTCCGCCAACTCCACTCGATAAACTCGGCGTTCTTATCATGTCCCGAAGCATCTATAAAAAGTTAATCTAACATTAAATGTAAGCATTGTCCTTTGCTAAATAGAGTCCTTAATATTTCTTAAAACTGAGTACGAATCAAAATTAAAATTGGAATTTGAAAAAAAAGTTCTATGGCAACCATTTAGACAAACGACAACGACGACACAGACAAATCACTTACCCTTAATGCTATTATCGAGGTTGTGCAGCGGCAAATTCACCTCCTCTATGAGCGACAACAATTTCTGTGACTGATACAAATTGCTGGGGGCCGACACGTTCAACGGAATCGGATGGGACCACACCAGATGAGGGCACTGGGGTAGAGCCCTCGGCTGGGACTCTCCCAAATTACCCGCCAACACCTTAGAGTACCTATATAGACGGTTTCCTTCCATCCTGAGGGGATGGCCGGTCTCGGTCACATCTTCCGAATTCAACATTCTGTTGTCTTTGAACACAGAAGGCAGGTGGGACGTCGACGTGTACTCCAACATGGCATCTAACATCCAGTAACAAGCCAATTCTAGGTGACTCGCGTCTATGCAATTCGAGTCGCCGTAGACTATTATTCGTCCACTTTTATCCGTGGACTTTGTCTGCAACAGACCTAGTATCGGAACTTTATATTTCTCATCGTCGACTTCTGCTAAAATCTAAAAAAAAAACCATATCCAAAAACTGTGATTTTTCTATTTCTCTCCTTCAAGATTAAAAATGATGGAAACTTTACCTGGACTCCTTGATCCATTAGATGCTGCGATATCATGATACCGTCCTTAGGGAATTTCCTAATACTCGTCCCGGAAGCATAGTACATTTCGTGATCGTTTAGCTTAAAATGGCCCTCGAACACCCTATCTCCTAACTGGATATTCCACGAGGCCAATAAATCGTTGAGAGCGGGTACATTTGAGCCACCTGTGTCGGGCATCCACCACTGCCTGGTGTTTTCGTCGTAAAACTTCACCTTTTTCATTACAGTCACGTTATACCAATCGGCAAATATTATAATCGACAGACCTGCGTCTACGTCTTTTTTTAGTTTAAATATTTCTTCTGGAAAATACTCTTCTTCCGGATCAACGATAAGGAGTGTACCGTACTGGGAAGCGTCAAAACAGGTTAACGGTGATCCTAAAATATCAACCGAATACACGACACGCTTTATTTCAATAATTACGTCATTTTTACATTTCATTTAAATTAGTATATTATCAAAGAAGAACAATACATTTCATTTTTTATATTCTCGTCCTATTACCTTTCAGAAGCACAGTGAAAATTGGTTATAATGACATTGCTTTATACGACATATCGGAGATAACGACAGAATTTGGAAGTCCCGATTTAATCCTATAGAAATACCATATTAAAAATATCGTTTACAACGACAGTTCAGATTTAGCGACGCGTCTTTACATACATCTACCACAGAATCAATCAGTTATAACGACTAATAGTGATATATACGGTCTTAAAATCAATGCACCGCTCTTCCGCACGCCCCGCTGGCACGCTTTTGACACCAATTAGTACGTTTGGAACAGATTACGACTTATCTACGCATACAGTTATATTATATGTATTATATGCTAATGCAAGCAAGCAAATGAATGTGGCGTGTCACACTACGATTACAACAATTTGAAAGGACAGAAATGAAATAAGTCTCTATAAGAAAACAATTCATTGAAAATGAAGCAATTGAACATAGAGCAATGCATGCCATACTTAAAGACTTGTATTATAAATTTCTCATTTTTTTCTATAAAAATTTTAAATAAAATATATGTAATTGCTTATTACGTCTATCGGTTATAATAACCGTAAACAAACGATCCCCTGAAGGTCCTTATAACCGATTTTCACTGCATATTGATAAAAAAATTATTATAACAGTAACTCACTGTACTAACTTTTCTCTAAATGTAAATTGTAAAAATAAGGTTTTACCTAAAACTTCCACATAGTAACCGGTATTTCGTAGATTCTGATACATTTCTCTAAAATTAGTATGTATGTGGTCTCCGTTCCAATCGAGAGGATCGTTTTTTATTTTGAGGTTATCTCTTGGGAAATATCCCGGGGGGTACCTCAAATTGTGGTACTGATCCCAAAGAATTCTCTTATGTCGAGGAGGTGTGGGTATTATTTTTGCTCTGAAATAATAGATTAACTTAAAAATATCCTACTCGGATTTATCTCTTAATTACGACGATAAGATAGAAATTTAGACTTTCAGAATGTACACAATGCAAGAGAGAATAAGTTTTAATAATATAATTTATTAATTAATTTTTAAAGATTAGCTTTACGGGAAAACTTAATTTCATAATGGTCCGTACCTGATAGGAAGATTCACAGTACTTTGTCTGGGTTCAGCTTCTCCAAATCCAGGTGGTGATTCTATAGTAACTGTAATATGACCGTGAGCTAAACCTTCATACGTGGCGCCTTCCACTCCAACAGACAAATGTACGGCCATCCAGCCCGACCAAGGCCATAAAAGCTCCGAATAAGATATGGCCACATCTAGTAACTGCCCTTGTTGTGGGGTGTATGGGTGCCACTGCGGTTTATTCACTATTTTACCGGACACCCCCAGACCGTTCAAAATGGTAATGTTTACAATAACGGGCATCGATCCGTAATAAATAGGTTGAGTGCAATAAGGCCACATGTAAGGGCATTCGCTGAGATCGATGTAGTTTGGACTTAAACTTGCCTAAAACGAATTAAGTATTCATGCTAAGATCAACAGTACTGTGAAAGATTAAAATAACAATTTTGTCCTTAAAAACGGAATATTTTAATTGCAATACCTGAGGTTTATAACCGTTGAGAATTTGATAAGCCTTCATTAAATTAAGCTTTCCATGGCCCTGTTCAAACATATTTACTCCGGGTAATCTCCTGGCGGATGCCATTAACGCCTGCTTCATACTAGCTGGATTAATCACATCTCCGCGATGTAAAACTCCACTAGCTAGTAACGTAACGGCACCTGCGACAACGGGAGACGCTACGCTGGTTCCGGACAACGTCCGACAACCACCTTTAATGTGAGATCCTTTTACGGCAGATCCATAAGTTACAATGTCTGGTTTAACTCGCCCATAACCTTAAACAAATCAGTTAGTCAAGTAACACAATGGAAACATTGGACACGACCAGTTACTGAGACGATTGCAGAATGTCTCATAGGACCAGTATTATCTGAGGAACGGTTCCGTCCGAAGGGGCCTTAGAACCAACAACAACAACCAAAATGAACATCAGAATAAGTTTAGTGGTTCCGACAGCGGGCCTGCCCTCTAATTACCTGACCAAAGAAAAATAAGAGCAGATCACAGATTCCTGTCTAAAGCTAAGGAAGTGCAATGCACGTAGGCCACGGCACAACAATCCAAAAGAACCTTCATATAAGCAGACAAATTGATTTTATTATGAAATTTAACATACCTTGGGGTAGTTCCCATGTCGTCATTCCGCGGGAAGAAAATTTTGCAATTTGATCTTCAAAATTAATTCCTCCCACACCAATAACGTCCATTTGATCGGCGGGATTGTTTAGAGTCCCATATAGGGGACCATCATTACCTATAGCTGATACCATTATTACACGATTTGCCGTCAATTCCCACACTTTATCAACAAAAGGATGGTCTTTAAAATCTGGTCCCCCTATACTTAAATTTAATACGTTTATTTTCTTTAAAATTGCATAATTGAAAGCATCTAAAAACCATGAAGTATACGACACTTGGTTATTAGTGAAAACTCTAAATATGTGCAACTCTGAGTCTGGTGCGAAACCTAGACATTCTTTACTAGATGCGATCACGCCTGCCACAAAAGTACCATGTCCTAGGCCATCATCAAAAGTTCTTTCATTTGTCCAGTTCGTTCTTTCCTTTATTTTTCGAAAATGTGGGTGAGTTTTCGACAAGCCGGTGTCAAAAATTGCAACTTTAATCCCTTTACCAGTTATTCCCATATTCCATAATGAATCGGCTTGTAAAACTGAAGTAATTTGTCGTGGAATAGCACGTAATAATCTTCTACTTGTATGGCGACCTGTTGCTTGCCAAAACTGATTCTTTGAATTCAAGCTGGTTCTCCCTAACCTTATATATTCCGGGCTAATAAATTTGAGGGTTCTAGAAACCATACGTTGCGCGGTCACCCTTTTTATAGCTGGATGATCATTGAGAGCATTCAATCCTTCTAACTTGTTAGTATCTTCAAGTACGACAACATCAAAATCGCTAGGGTAATCACTTGCAGGATTTTCTCTAGCTATTATTTTCCATTTTCTTATACCTGATGCATTTAATGCAGTATTAATGTAATTTACACGAGCTTGATTTTTATAATAACCATTAAACATAACAATGTACTCATTTTGTACAATTTTTGAACTATAATCTAAATCTATATGTTCCACCGTTAGGTTACAACACAGTGGTGATTCTATTATATCTTCTGTGGCAATATCATTACGATTTATATTTTGGGAATTAATAAAGTTCCTATTTAACAAAAAAAAAAGTGTTATGGTAAAGCATACAAATGTAAATGACTTCATTCTTATCGTTTTCAAGTTTTCCACTTTCTCTTTCTGCGAATCATCTTCTAATGTACCTGCATTGGTTCAATAACTCACAAATCCAAACATAATCTCCACATTGTAGACATTTACATAAATAAAAATTAATCATCCATTATTACACTAATCAATGTTTGAATGCATTGCCATTAATGCCATTAGGTAGCCCATGAAGCCATTGCATTTATTATAAATTGATCAACTAGAAGATAACCTAATTTTGTACAGTGTTGCCAATGTTACCATTATAATATTTATAATTATATATATATATATATATATAAACTAACATCACTGTTATCAATTTCCCAACTATTGAGTGTAGACCACTGATAGCGACAGATAGAGTTCAGTGGTGTAGACAAGGAATGGGTCGCGCAAACAAATTTGGATCCCGTTTTATGTCCCAAATTAAGTTTAAGAAGTCGCTCCTAGATTAGAGAAGTATAGAGTCGCCGTTTTAAAGCGCTGATGCATTGGAGTGGAGAAATTTTTGCCTGTGGCGCATTTTCTGTTTTTACCTCCCCCCCCCCCCCGGGCACTCTGCTTAGTTTTTCTAAATAATTATGTCAACCCTACTGATAACAGGACACAAGTACCTTTCTGTAGCGATGATTTTATTTGCTTTAAAAATGTTTTTTTTCCAGATCATGTCTGCCGTTGCTACTTACATAATTGTAGTTGTGCAATTTGTACAAACATCACCGCCCTGCAATTTGACGAATGTAACATCAATAAAATAGTATCTAGAAAAACATACTATATTAGTCTAAAACAGTTGTATGATATTTAAATAATAAAATGTGTACAACTTGGATCTTTACTTTTATTATTTTTTTCAGAATAATATTATCCATAACGTGTGCCTATGGACTTGTATAAAAACTACATATAGGTATATTCAATTAAATAATTAATTTTATCAACAATATTTCGGAATGGCAAATGCGGTCTTCATTATCAGTAAGTTTATAAAGTACCTTACATAATGTAATATTAGATTCTTTTGAAGAAAACTACGTTAATAATTGAAATAACACGCGATATGTAGATGACATTTTTGCAATTTGGTCTTTTCCCATTGAGGAATAAATATTTTTCTAGACAATATTAATAATTAAGAACCAACAATTAAATTTACTTTGAAAATAGAAAACAATAATACGTTTGTCGTTCTAGATATTTTAATTAAAAAAATAGCAAATTCTTTTTTACCTTTGTTGATACAGTTTTATAGAAAACCCGTCGACGGTTGTAACCATAAATGGCATACGGTTCACTTTTTCGTCTTTTTTTTGTGTGGTAAACAGAAAAATTACTAGTTTAATTTTAATTAATGAGTAATCAATTCTACGTTATTGTTTATTACGAAAACGTGTGTCTTATGGAGAAAGTTATTAATGAACAAATGTTTAAGTGAAATTCTTACTTTTAACTGTGTTGTGTCTTTGTGAGTGTGCCCGGTGATGTGTGTAAAATTAATAAATGCCAATTAACAAATATACTAACCCACTAAACATTTTTCAATTTCTGACATGTTTCAGAAACGTTTCCATTTTTCTTGAAACGTTTCATAAAAAATCCATGCAACCTTCTGGTAACGTTCTAGAAGCCCAAGATGTCCTCCCCAAAATACGTTTCCAATGAAACGTTTCAAAAAATTGGTTTCAGTAACATTCTTTTTATGTTCCATTTATGCCCTCGATATTTTTGTTTTACGTTTCAGTATATTTTCAGAAATGTTTGAGTAACATAATAATTTTATTACCATATTGTTCTCATAATGCTCTCAACTTTAGATCATTTTCATTTCAAAAGCGTTTTTGAAATATGTAGTATAAATAGTGTATTTTTTTAAATATCTCTAATACTCCTTTGTGATATTTTTATTTGTATTGTGAATGACTTAATTCGAACTAAAAAAAGTTACATTGTATATTAAAAAAAATAAATATGCTCTTCTAGTTTGGGGATGCGGCAACTTTTACTAAGAATTTCTTTCTTTTTGAGAAGCCACTGAAAAAAGTTACTAATATGGATTACGAATTTTGCCATTCATCGTACAAATAAAAATATCACAAAACAATATCAGAAGCATTAAAAAAAGCTACACATTGTATATTGTTCAAATAATACGCTTCTGAAATGGAAATTTTCTAATGTTGAGACCATCATGAATATGGTAACAATGACGAACTGATAATTAGAAAAAGTTATATTATGAATCTTGAAATGGTAGGTACATGAAAAACAAATAACATTACTGAAAAATAATATAAAGTTATAATTTCTTCTACGCATATGGTCAATATTACATATACCTTTTAAAAATAACAAATTATACAGCAGAAATAAGGATACAAAATGATATCTTGACAAAGTAAATATCTGTAGGTAACTACCTAAACTCTTTTATTTAAACATGCCTATACACATAAACAAATATAAACATTTGTACAAAATATAAAATAAATGACGTCTATTTCACTTGATTCATCCATATTTCAAATAGTTCTCACTGACTAAGTAGTATAGTTGTTGTTCCATTTTCTTAGTTCTTGTCCCTTGTCCTCTTGTCTGTAATAGGTAGTGGGTATAACTAGATTTAGGTAGATGTGACGCAAAATTGGAAATCTCTACACATATCGTTTTAAACATTTTGCATTAATATTCATTATTTTATATGCACCTTACAATAACCACAACTGCACACACTACAAATTATCACATAAAATAGCGTCAAAGTAAAAATGAATAACAACGAAACCAAGCAAACTGATAAACCGCAAACCTAACCTAACATAATACGAATTGAAACGATACACGGCACACGGGAAACAAATAAACTCGGGCTGTTACGCGCAGTCTACGCAAGTCACGAACATACATTTTTTTTAGACGTGTTATAAATATGCTACCACTTTTTTTTTCTAATTATGTCTTTATATAAACAAAGGCAAATGAACTAACGCTTGAGAAGGATTGAGGATTGAGAGCAAAATTTAACTAATGCCGATTGTTCCATAAGATAAGCAAAAATAGCAAAGGGTTGTTCGTCTGTTATGTTTCCGAGATCGAAAGGTCTCTTCAATTGTAATGTTTCGGCTGTGTTTCACTAAATAAGTTTTCAAGTGCTACATTTCTGTAATGAAACAGAAACGTTTCTATAAAATGTTTCAAATGTTTAGTAAAACATCTCATTTGCAACGTTTCATTTACGTTTCGTGTTTAGTGGGACACTATTATTTGATATGGTGATAATTAATTGTGAAAGTTTACTTCGCATTTAATTAGATCAACTTGTGTTTTATTAGGGTTACGAGTAAAATTATCTATAAAATTAATATTATATATTTAATTACACTTAAAAATATAAATAAACATATTCACATGATTTAATTTCACTGACCAATATAAAATATTATTGCCATGTAATAATTAAAGCTCTTTAGTGATCGATTAAAAAAATTAATAGATCTCTTATACTAAAATAAATAAGTTATTTCATTCATTCATCATCAATTTCCGCGGTTACATTTTTTACCAAATTATAATTCTCGTCAAGCCTCACGAAGTACGTTCGAACGAGATCATCTTTACCCTTTACTCGAATTTTATCCCGATAATCGCAAATGTATCCCAGGTTCTGAATGATTTCTGCAGTGTTCTCCATGACTTGAATGCGATTTGGTATGCCGGTACTGTCCATTCTAGATGCCATGTTGACAGGATCTCCCCATATATCGTAGAGCGGTTTTTTAGATCCGACAACACCAGCGACTATTGGACCATGGCAGATACCTACAACAATACATATATGTGCCATTTCTGATTGTTTGATTTATGCTTTTCACATTCGAGAATAAAACGGCGTGAACGAATTATATGAGAACAGTTGCATTGCTGACAGATATATGTTTAATTATTTGGATAGAGCGCCGTTTTTACTGTCACTGTGAAACATGAGTGTCACGAGTATGATGTGTTAGACAAATACGATTAGATAGACTTGTCGCTAAATTTTCAGCAATCAATTTCCGAAATTCCTATGGTGATGGTAAAAAAATATATAATCAAGCTTCATTAAGTTTTGTATCCTATTCTAAGTCTTAATTCCAAAGTTCCTAAACAGATTTAATTAATAATCAGCAGTGGCAGTTTTACCATAAGAGCTGCGAAGCTGTAGAACACATAAAATTTTATGAATTTAATCATGTTAAATATCTACAAAATATTTAAAGAATCCAAATGTTCTCGCGCTAAAATAAATGTAGGAGCTTATATTATTATTTATTACGACGCGAGCTACGCCCCTTAATATATGCAACCTCATATACAAAATGTGTGCACAGCGAACAGTCCTTTGTTTCTATTGGGTGATCAGGCACGTGACCCAGTACACAAATATAATGGAGTCTGTGACATAGCAAATTGTTTTATATGTTGTGATTTTCTATGATGTTGTGATTGTTGTGTCGTGTCTGTGATATGGACTTATGTGTCTGAATATTTTCGTTTAGGCGTCTACGGATATTATAGTTATTAAAATGAATTGTGTTTCGTTTTTACAAAAAACTGTATTTGGTTCTCTGTCTTATGAGGATAAACTAAAAATAAAAAGTTAGGCCAACACCACAATTAAATACTGAAGTTAGTGGAACAAGCCGATGTAAAAGTTATAAAAGACAATTTAACAATAATGTAACGAGCGTTGAAAATTTGGACGTAGGTCGTAGCGTATAGCAAATGAACTTAAACGTCATCTGTCAAAGCGCTATATCGCCGCTATCAATTTGAATATTTTCGTTTTAAAAAGCGTTTAAAATGGTGTTTTCTCAAGAACAAAAAGTGTTTATCATAGAGTCCTACTTTAGAAATGGACGCAAGATTGATGGAATATGGAAGTATTCTATTGAGGAATGTTTCATAGAATTTCAAAATCAATTTCCCGGCGTTGTTGAGTACAAAATTTTTCAAAGTGCAGTTCAGCGTTGTGTTAATGTTTTTCGTGAAACGGGCAGTGTAACAAGAAAAGAAGGAAGCGGCCGACCTAAAAAGCGGACTGAAGAATTAAAAGAAAATGTCCAACAAATAATGGAAAATGCGCCAAGAACTTCTGTACGTGTTTTATCACAAATGGTGGGAGTATCAGTCGGTACCTGCCACACAGTGTTAAAAAAAGATTTGCGTTTGTTCTCCTATCGTTTAACTTGTCAGCAAGAACTTCATGAAGTTGATTTTCCGCGACGGGCTGTATTTTGTGAATGGTTTTTAAACAACTACGGTGAACTTCATAATATCACCTTTTTTTCTGATGAAGCCTGGTTTCATTTAAGTGGTTACGTAAACTCACAGAATATGAGAATGTGGTCTTCTGAAAAACCAGATAACTTTTTTGTCGAGGGCCCTCTACACGCTCAAAAAATTGGAGTTTGGTGTGCTCTCAATCGAAGGAGGATTTATGGACCTATTTTTTTTAATGGTACTCTTACTGCGCAAAGGTATAGAGAAGAAATTATCGCTCCTTTTGTTAACCAGCTGGAAGAAAACGAAATTACAAACTTTTACTTTCAACAAGATGGCGCAAGGGCACATACGGCAGGCGAGACGATGAATATGTTGAGGGAAGTTTTCCAAAATCGACTAATAAGTCTCAATGCTGAACATGAATTTCCACCGAGGTCATGTGATATTACGCCGTGTGATTTCTTTTTGTGGCCTTACCTTAAAAACACTATTTTTGAACTGCCTATTCCTGATTTAAACCATCTGCAGGCTCGACTTATAGACAAGATTCGTGAAATTAACAATACCCCGAGCATCTTAGAAAATGTCTTTAATTCTTTGAGGAACAGGTGTGAAAAGTGCTTGGAACAAGGAGGGGGACACTTTCAGCAGCTGCTTTAATTTATTGTTATAACAAGGAGGGGGACACTTTCCGCAGCTCCTTTAATTGTTTGTTATTGTTATCACGATTATTCTTTAAAATAAAGTTATATAGTCATTAACGTTATTGAAACTGACAGCTGCTATACAGCTCGTTGAGAAATGAGGTTAAGTTGGTCGGTATAAGCTACTCCCTACGTCCAATGTGTCAGAGCCAACTTCGACCACGTTTTTATTTGAACGCTCGTTATACACAAAAACAGAGTGGGTGTGCGGGTGTGATATAAAAAATGCACTGTTTTGTTTAGAAGTCAGTTATAATAGTTCGGTAATTTGTGGTCAGTTAGATTCTGCATATTGGGATAATATATGGAAACACAATGAACAGGCAACGAAAAATCTGAGAACCTTGACTGCAGTTCGTCAATTTGGTAAGTTTATTTATATTTTTTTTATGGCATCTGGTAGATTTATATAGGATTGCCACATGGGCATGGACGAGATTTTCAATTTTTGTACCGGGAATTAGCTGTATTGTTCTGGATTTCGGATTTGCACGTATAACTCCCGGAAAATATAATAATATATATAATATGTATATATATATATATATATATAAAAAGATAATGAATCGTTGGTAAAGTTCACAAACGACTTTTTTGTGTGAATTTTAATTTTATTTTTGAATTTGTTTATAAACAATAGTAGGTAATCAATAATTTGATAAAATATATTTGGTTTATTCCAATTTATTTGTACCGTCAGTAAGTAATTCGTGAATAGACATTTCAAAAAGGTACCTATCATTTCAAAAATCGTTCTTGTGAAAGTCTGTGTTTTTGTATAAATGAATTGTTCCTTGAAATTCAGAAGTGCCAGGAAAACGCGTAACGCTTAATCCATATTATTTTAAATCGATTCTTTACTAGAACAAGAGAGAACAAAAAACACGGTGAATAGGTATATTTTTTTCTAACATTTTTTGCCCCAATAATAGTAAATAATATAATAATGACCAGCAAAGTTTTGACTGTACATTATGTAAAGGGTAACAATGTTACATAATAAGACATTAGAAGATTATTACTATGCCATATGAAGGAATATGTATGTGATATGTGTAGGTATGTTGTAGTGATAGTGCTTAAAGTCTTCATAAGTTTAAAGCCTTAGCTTATAATGTTTGTTTTATATTTGAAAATGGTGAGAGTTCCCTGCTTTTATTTTCTCTCAGTGTTTAAAAATGTATAGAGGATGCTAATAAAAAAACATCTTGTATAGTGTGTGCACGTGCCAGGCTAACGCTTAATGAAGGAATTGTGATGCCGACAACGTAAAGGCTAAACGGATTAGAATGTCGCTAATCCATTGCTAACTTACCTATTCTTAATTGACAGTTGTACATGTTTTGGTTACAAATTTTAAGATGTTTGAACATATTTGAGGCATAGCTGAGGAGTGTCTCCAGTGTCGCGCTGGTCACATGTCTCTCTATTTCAAATTCCTTTCCTCCTGGAAACAGACCACACGCTGCCATGTACGTCCATTTGGCAACTTTTATCTTTTCAATAGTACGGAACTCCTTCCTATTAATTAACTGAAAGAGTACATCATTCTGTAAGATTTGCGAACAGAATTGGTTAAATATGGAATAATAAATAGTATTGGAAAATCAAATACTTGTACTTTTTTACATACAAACTGGGTACGACGACGGCCCCAACACTTCGGTAGACTAAATTTTCAACAGTTGTTGTAACAACAGATACCTATGTTAAATTATCTTATTAATTCAAACCACAAATTAATTTTATTAAATATTATAAAATTTTATTTATTTCTTTCCTTAGGAAAAAAATTCTTTTAATTTTCTGTCCGTTCATTTTTTATTACACTTTGCCGTCGTACCAGTCTACAACCGCATGCTTTGCCTTGCGCAAGGGCAGGTTTTACAGTAGATCAGTTTCCAGTGCTGTACAGAAGTGTATTTTTAAATATTTTCGAACTGCCCTTTTTGATTTTTTTTTTACTAAATTGTATTTGTAAGGGTCCCATATACATTCAAATTTTTTTTTTTTTTATCACCCTGTTTATTGACATTGTCAATTATAGAAGTTTCACATTGAAATTGTTATGAACACTCTAAACTCTAAGTACCATACCGTATCAAACGAGGTGATATATTCATTCATTAGAATAAGAAAATGCTCATCTCCTAAAATTTCTTGCAAATCGTCATCTACAATTATAGAAGCGAACATAATAGCTACATCGTTGTGGTTTTCGTAGTACAGTTCTTTCATTTCTCTATTGACATCCAGATATAATTTAGCTGAAAAATAAAATTTTGTTTACATATGGGTACAAAATCAATCACATAGCATTGTGCATATTCCATCTCTCCGTTACCTTTCTATCTTTAAATCAAACTTTTGGTTTGATAGTTCGCACAATATTTTTGATTATTTATTGATCCTTTGCCGTGGAACTAACCACTGTATGGGTCTGTTTTCCAATGTAAAATTTGCTAAATAAATCTTTAAATATCTTATTTTAAACGGTGTTTTAAAAACCTTCATTCTGTTCTAGTTAGACAAAGTACATACATTATAAGCAATTTTTTTTTTGTAATGCTCCGTTACCCACCTCATTGATGATGATTTTCTCCCTTAGATAATTTAAATGTTTGTTTACTATATCTTTCAGAATCTCCCACAGAAAGAATTACACGGGGATTAAATTAGGATTTCTTGGGAATCATAAAATTATCACTTCATAACAAAAATTTATTTAGAATACAGTGAGGTTATTATGAAACACCTGCATTAGTGTTTTTTTAATGAAATTTTTAAAGATTTGTTTACTAAATTTAATAGCGGAAAAGCATAAATATGAACTGGTTGCATGGCAATCTTGACTGTAACCATTGCGGAAGGTGTCAAATAATAAACCAAAATATTGTGTAATATATTTTTTTTTAAGCTAGATACATATTAATGTTTTTGTAGAAGTAAAAATTAAAAATTAATTAATCAATAATAGGTACATGCATACCGACGTGCTTGGGCAGAATATTCAGCAACAGATTTTTGTTAATTATTTGTAATTCATTCGCCTCTTCTTGTTCAGTTTTTAGTTTCAAGTTGAGTAGATGGTCCAATCTATTCATATAATCAGTTTGCCTATCTATGCAATGTAGAGTCATCGTGAAAAAAACTACACTCAAAATATGAGCAACTTGTGGTTCCAAGCCGTAATTAAATGTTTCACTGCCCTAAAAAAAGGAATGGCCATAATTAATTTCATTCCACAATATTTTTCTTTCCTGTTATAAAATAATAACAGTCTTTTGACGAGGGTTTTAGAGAATCTGAGTGTTAAAAATAATATCTTCATTGTACAGGTTGTACAAGTTTTCTCCAGGATATACTCTTAAGACAATTTACAAGGTGACTATACATTCGGAATATGAAAGAATCCACATTTTTAAATTTTTGTGTTCATTGAATCAGTTATGTTCTGTTGAATATACAGAAAATCGCGTACAGTGCAACACACCACAAAATGTTTTTATGGAACTATTAACGCATGAAGTATATTTCGATGGGGGCCCCATATTTTCCGTGACCTTTCATTGCGAAAAATTAATGGAATCCTTGTCTTACTGAAATGAAAGTGCGATTTCTTTCTATATGTAAAACGCCACCTTTAAATAACTATGAAATTTGAAACATTTGTGCCACCTACGTGTCTATATTTTTTAAATTCATGTTCAATTGTTGTAATTGGTAATACTATTAGACCAATTAATTTATCTAAACTTATTTGTACTAAGTATCAATTAAAAAATAAATTAAAAATATTATGTATTTCTGAATGTGTTGCCGCAAATATTTACAATGCATTACTTTTAATAAAACAAAATTATGCCATTTTTTGCAAAGGCGATTCCAGGTATTAAAACCGTTAAAACAGATACAAAAAATTAAAATGCTGCTGTTCGAGAACTGACAACAAGTCTAGAATATAAAATAGCATCAGCAACACTCTGAATAGATAATTTTTTATTATTAACTCCAATTAGTAATAATTATTAAACGTTAGTTAGGAGGACAAAAAAGGTCAATTCTTTTTACATACTCACCGCATAGAATCCTTTACTGAAACTAAGTACACCGTAACTGTAAATAGTTACAGTGATGACAGCAAATAGCAATTTAATCCAAAGGAATATCCTCAAAAATAAATATGTCATTACAACTGCCAATATACAGGATTCCGTCATGTGCTAAAAAAATAGACGTTTTCAATTATTAGCTGTGAAATAAATGACTGAAAATAAAGAAGCTCAAGAGATGTCAAAAGCTGGATTATTATTATTATTATTATTATTATTATTATTATTATTATTATTATTATTATTATTATTATTATTATTAGGTATTATTATTAATTACGCAAAATCTCTTTTAGCTTACCCAGGGTATAATGCAATATTCATTATTTTGAAATTTTCGCCGACTTGAAAATAATAAAAAAAAAGGATATCTCTCCCCAAAAATTTGCCCTCCTTCAGCTTCACCTTCGCATTCGATCTGTAATTAAAAAGCGTAGGTATAGTAGTTTTGAAAAATATTATTCAACGGGATAAAACAAATATGAAATATACAAATGTAGTGATTTATTAGATATTTTAGTATACTTAATCATCAGAAACAAAAGGATATAAGTCTAAAAAATTAATTGTGAAGAGACAAGCTCTATTGAAGAGGCTGACCCAAATCATAGTAATACATTTTCTTTGTGTATATTTTTGTTTCTAGTCATTGAAATGACGTGCGCGTGATAATTTTGTCACTAATAATTATTAATCGAAATGTACAGACTGTACACTCATTTCTATAATATCATTTTAATCTTATAAATTTCCCCACCCATTAATTAAACACCATCAGGGTTGATCATATGAGTGTATTTTTTTTTAAATATACTCACCAACTCCATTAGTATGCACACGCCAAAACAGATATAGATTATTATGAATATTACAAGTCGAACCGTGAAACTGTTCGTTACAAGCTTCGATGATTTACATAAAAAATTTATCAATATATTCCTTGGAGGATCATCCATGATATTTGCTACATATCGGCTCCATAGAAAATGTGTCCAAGACAATGGCAGAAATAGGAATATAATCACAAATTGTGTCGCTAGAAAGGGCCATGATGACCAACCCCAACTGAAAAAATGTCTAGATGAATAACAATAATTATAATTTAAAAAGTGTCTATCATAATTCTAATTATTACAAAGGGGGGTATTACAAAAAATGTGAGACGCTACTTTGGTAAGCGCATTCTATTCAGCAAAATTAAAAAGAAAAAAAAAAATTTTAACATACATGTCCTTTTTGAGAAATATTAATAATATTAAAAATTCACTGAATTGGGACAAATATTTATACAAACTTTTTTTTATTTAGATGAGCAGAAGATGCTCAGATTTTTATGCCAGTCCATCTAATACAAAATACAAAACTTTTGGTGTCTGCCGTGGTGTGATCATTGTATATCAGGGCTGTTGATATAAAAAAATTGGTTCGCATTGAGTGACATTGCTCCTTCCCCACTTCTATAATGTTTAAAAGTGTATAATGACTACAAAATTGTTTTTAAATAAAGTGACTACACTTTTAATACTTTAACTATACTTTAACAATTAAGCGAATCAACATCTTTCTCCTTTTTTGATGGTTTTTTAATACAATATCATGTTTTATGCCTTGAGAGGGGCAAGAAACATTTCCGGAAGTTTAACGACAAACACAGTTTCACCAGCCCTTAGCACTGTTGATTGCATCCCAAATATGTCATTGGTTTTTCTCTTAACTAGTCAATCAAGACTACCCTTTACTATATAGAAATACATATATTATCTATTTATACTTACTGCGATAAAGTTAAATTCTGTATTATGTACACAAAGAATATTAAAACTGCTGCACTTAATAAATAATACTTAAAAAGTGGATCTGGTATTGTAATATAGCCCCATTCGTTTTTTCTCGAAGTAAAACATAGGAAAATGCTGTTAATGTCCTTCATTTTAACATATTGCCTGTAAGTAAAAAATAAAAAATTGTATTGATAATAAAGGATACATCTATTCTGGGGTTATTATCATTATAAATTCCTAAAGTTCTATAAAATGGGTAAATTGTTTCCCAAGAAGAAATAATAAGATTACCTATTACATATAACTTAGAAGCTCCCATTAAAAGACATACGGTGTGTCTCAGAATTAAGTACCAAAGTTTTAACAACTACCCATTTAACTCCTGAAAACGTTTGTCGAATAATATATTTTTATTGTAAATTTTTATTACCCGCTTAGTTGACTTAATAATACATAGGTAAATATAAAGAAGCACAAAATAGGGGAATTCGACAAAAAATGATACGTTCCATAAAACATCCACTACGGTTTTTTTTCTATATCCTTAGTTCATAGTGTTCATAAGCAACTCGTTATTGTTATTTGGATGGGTTAATTGTGTGGATACCATTTATTTGCCTCAAGTTAAGGATAGAAATTTAGACTTCTTTTATGCACGCGTTTTTCTCCTCTCAACGCGAAATAAACGAGCGTAAAATGCATAAACGAGCGTAAAATGCATAAACGTAGTAACTCGGTTCAGGGTATCTTGAAACGCGGCATTTTTGTCAACTCCGCGTTGAGAGGAGAAAAACGCGTGCATAAAAGAGGTCTTATGCCTGTAAATTGCGCTTTTACTGATAAGTTAATGAAATACTCGTTAAAGCTCATATTCTCATTTTCGTTTTCATCTGACAAATGAATAATAGAGAACTTACTCGTATTTTGAATATGTTATGTTCGCAATTGTTTTTTCCATTTCTTTATTTACAGCTACAGTACGCTCTGCGTATCTTTTAATATTATTATTCATGAAGGCTGTTCGCCTCTTTAGATCTGCCGTGGATCGCCTGTCATCCGTTAATTTTGAGTTTCTGTGTGGACCGTTACTGATTCTTCTTTTGTACAGCCTGTCATTTGTATTTCCATTCTCGTCAATACTCGACAAGCTACTAGTCAGACTTCCCTTTGTCACTGTAAGATACGCGGTGGCGGGATCTTTCTCCTCATCTTCCTGAATTGATGCGTTCTGTAATTGTGTCAATAAAATTGTTCCATTGCCTAAACCTTGTCTTTGCTTTTTAAAAAGTGATGATCTACGTTGACTTGTAACTGTACCATTAGGCTCTGGAAAAAGCACAGTCCTGTTGCCTTCGTTGTTTTCTGACTAAAGAAAATCAAAGGCTTGAAATATAGGTGAATTTCTTCAGAATAGAGAAAAATATACTTTATTACAAGAAAAGAAAGTGGCAGATTTGGAAATTTTCAAACGTGAAAAGTCAAATGTAGTAATATGTATAAAAAAAGGATCTTAAATCTTAAATTTGGACAAAGAAATCGATCCTTCATTTTTGAGTCGATGAAATATTAGACCCTGTATAGGTATAAATAACAGTATATTACATAAGAAGCGCCGTAATAAAGAGCGTTTTATATAGGTACGAATGTATAAATCATTACCACAGAGTTATTGGGTACTCTGTGTCATTACCATGGAAAATACTTTACAGCGCTATACTTTCTCTAAACTGACAGATAATAGGTCTTTTTTAAATATGCAACAATTTATTTTCTATTGTTTTTGATAATTCTTCAAAATATGCCAATAATATTATTATTGGTATCCAGCCGTCTGCCAATAGTATATTCATTATAATTATTGTTTATATTACAAGAAGCATAACATTAAGTATATAAGCCAGGTTATCGAAATTAAATAAACGTGGTCTTGTGGCTTAAAGCGTTACGCGTTGTCCTACTAATCTAAAGGTTCGGGGTTCGATCCCTGATGAGGTATGGTTTTTTTTCAATTAATATAATATTTCGAATGTAATTTTCCATCGTACACATTTCAAGACAAATATTTCCGCCCCAGTTGCTGGTCACGAAGTGAATAATTTCTCACAGTGTTGCCAAATATCTGGTGATTCGAGGCGCTTGTTAAATTCTGCCAGAAAATCGTGAAATATAAAATACAGATAAGTAGGTCTACGTAATATTGGGAGAATTGAAAAATGGTTACTTATTTGCATAAGAAAGTAAAATTAAAAATGGTCCTTTTCGAGGTCTTTTTTGTTACTTTTGTGTTGTTTTATGCCATAATAAAAGTATCTAGATATTTCAAAATATTTTTAACTACATATATGTAGTTGAACTGATCTCCGTGGCCACTGAGGACTTCTTAGAGAAAATTGTTGCTTGTTACAATCTATTACTTTGAAATAAGAAGTTTAAAAGACTGTAACAAAACAGAGATTTAACTTCTCTAATCTAGGGCCTAAGCCCTAGAATTTCACAAAATCAACATGAATCAACATAACATTTTATTTCACCATTACAGACCTACAATACGAAAAAGAAAACGACCAATCCAATTTAATCGGAGACCGTTTTCAAATATGCAACAATTTATTTAATAGGACTCATTTAGGTGTTTTTTCAGTAGCACGGATTTATCAATACTTGCTTATTCGTTGTTTATGCCATAACAAAATCAACTAGATATTTCAAAATAATTTTAACTTAGATACGAAAACATTAAACATGCTAACTCTGTTGCATAGAGGGTTGCATATAATCATAACTACTAAAATGGAGGTTGGCGGTTCGATCCCTAACGATGTTTTTTTTCAACTAATGTTTATATCAGAAACAGAACAAAATGAAAACTTACCGGTGACACTAGGAAAGTTTGTAAATCGTATTGTTTGAATTGCTGAACTGTTTCACCTTTATCTGTGGAATGAATGAGGTACGGCTTTTCAAGCAGAGCTTTCGTAGTATTAGTGATATGAACTTTTCTGAAAATAAATAAGAGATCATTTATTCAATAACGAAAAGATATTTGTGTAGAATATGTACAGGGCGTTTTTAAATAAAATAACAAAAATTATAATTTAAAGCACAAGAACGCTTTTTAACGTCACAAGAAAAACTTTAATAAATTAAACTTATGCTATTTATAATATGTAATATGATGATGGAATGGCAATTTATTTATTCAACTTAAGTCTTACCCAGGTTTGCCTTCACTTTCCATTTTATTTGCTATGTCTACGTCTCTAGACCATATATCAAACTGGTTCTTTCTTGCTCCAATAATTCCACTTATAATTTTACCAGTATGGACACCAATTCTCATATTGATGTTTAAATTCCTTTTTTGCCTAGAAAACGTAAGCAAATTAAAATCGGTGTTGGTGAGCATATTTCATTTTGTACAAGGGCATTCATTCTCACTCCCTTGTCTTTTTTGACTTCCTATCTAGGAATAAATTGTGACGACCAAATCTTAGGAAATTTTTGCAATTTCATGATGATAATAAAATTTCTACTGACATGTAATTTATTTCAATTGTATTTTTTTAATTTAATAAATGGAATAAATACATATATTTTTTGAATGATAAGTATAAAATATAGTATTGTTATTGTTATCTTTAACTGAACAAGTAATGCGAGAGAAATCTATCAAGGACTCACCTCACATTCGCAATTATGGATATCATCGCCAATCCTAAATCCACGCACGCTTCTGCGTGATTGGGAGCAGGATCTGGAGGTAATCCAGCAACGCAGTAATAACAATCGCCAAGAAATTTTATTCTAATTACTTTTAATTTCTAAAATAAAATTAATATCAACGAAAGCTTTATTTTATTTCCAAATGATCTTGTTAATTTCAGTACAAATATTTTGGTGCATTATTTAAAAATAATATACTTAGTATAGAAGTAGGTACTATAGTCTTTAGAAAATACATTTAAACATCATTACATCATTTTGTATTAATTATTACGTTGTTAAACGGTAAAATCTATTAAAAAGTATGGATAAAAGCTTCCCTTATTATGAGTAGCAGCTATATATAGACAATATTTTTTCTTTAGAAAATCGTGGACATCAACAGAAAAATAAAAAAAAAATTTCCTTAACATTTTTCGTGTTGATTCAAATTATAATAATATACTGTTTTCCCAGTGGCGGCTTGTTGGGATGGACAAGGCGGGCAGTAGCCCTAAAATATCTGAGAAAACAACATAAGATAAAATATTTTTCACATAAACACTTTAACATTTTTCGTACTGTTGATAACAACCATAATATGAGTATTTATGTCTGAAATACTTAATTTTACACTAATTTTCACCTTATACCTTATTATATGTACTTAAAACCCTATTCTGCATTACCTCAGAAGCTTCATCGAACCAACCAAATAAATCGTTGAGTGTTTCCAGAAGATCGGTTATGTTTAATTTACATGTCATTTCCGTGTAATGTACAATATCGGCAAATAGAATAGTCACATTATTACATTTGTCAAGCAATGCATTCCTAAAATAAATTAGATAATCTGTGTTACGTTATAGACATTGTATTCTGCATCACATCAAATTTTCAGGGGCACATGAGTAATTTTTATATGTATGATAAGTATTCGTATGTGCATCAATCTTGCCATAAATAAAGTTATCTTTATGCCTATATATTTTTTTATAATATAAACAGATATAATACATATTATAGAGTATATTAATTACAAATCTAACGAATAGCAACAAGTGTATTCCTAGATTTAGCGCTCCCTACAATTTAACAAAATATAATTTTATGCGAGTATGAAGATGAGGAAAAACTCGTATTTACCATCATAATAATGTTCATTGATATAAAAATCTAACACTAATTGTAAGTGCGGTATGGCCAATAGTCAGCAAAGATCTGTGTTGGGCTATTACATCAGGAAAATTAGCGGAAATAAAAGAGAAACTCGAAAAAAGTACTATCCGCGAGATTATTGTAAAATTGTCTAAATCTAAAGGAACATAATACAAGACATCTCGAGATCATAATACAAGATCATCTCGTGAGTCAAAAAATTTTATTGGCTAACTTTTCTATTTAAACAAATAAGTGAGGAAAACAGTTTTTTCACTTTACAGGGAAAACTATCAATTTTAAAGAAAAGTGACTCGCAGACAGCTTGTAGGGAGTAAAATTATCTGCAAAATGAGACTTGTTAAATTAAAATCGGTTAATAAACAAAAAAGTTATTGCAAAAAAACAAGAAAAGTGCCTATTTTTTAATTTGTTTATAACTACCGCATTTATTGTTAAAATTTTATAAAACCTATAACAAGTTGAGGACTTTGTCATACTTCAAAAGTGTGCCAAAAGCGGGCGCTGTAGGTGCAATAGTTTTCGCACAATTCTATTTGTTTATAACGGAGGCTCCAAAAGTTATGAACTTTAAGCCTCTGTATAGGCGTTAATTTTCAACCAATATTGTTGTTATCTTGGCTCCCGTTGGTCGTAGAGGGTATTTTTTTTATTTTGGAACTATTTTTTGCCAGCTATTATCCATTGCATCTATTTTCGGTGAGATAGCATAATTATTAGCAACAATATTATTCAAATTGTTTATAAGCGAAAAACGCACGGTTTTTTAATGCACAATTTGAGAATGTTAATGTCAAAAAAAAAATGGTGATATTTTTAATAAATAGGTCGTTTAATTATAAAAGTTCATAACTTCGCGGATAGGACTTTTTTCGAGAAAAAATTTAATTTGCTTGGTATATGTTTATACCTACTTATCTGTATTTTATATTTATTTCAGGATTTTCTGGCAGAATTTAACAAGCAAATCTAACGCGCCTCGAATCAACAGATAATTGGCAACACCGTGAGAAATTATTCACTTCGTGACCAGCAACTGGTGCGGAAATATTTGTTTTGAAATGTGGACGATAGAAAATTACATTCGAAATATTATATTAATTGAAAAAAAACCATACCTCATCAGGGATCGAACCCCGAACCTTTAGATTAGTAGGACAACGCGTAACGCTTTAAGCCACAAGACCACGTTTATTTAGTTTCGAAAACCTGGCTTATATAATTAACGTTGTGCCTCTTGTGATATAAACAATAATTATAATGAATATATTGGCAGACGGCTGGATACCAGTAATAATATTATTGGCATACTTTGAAGAATTATCAAAAACAATAAAAAATAAATTGTTGCATATTTAAAAAAGACCTATTTATGTGTCAGTTTAGAGAAAATATAGCGCTGTAAAGTATTTTCCATGGTAATAATTTATACATTCGTGAAAAAAACAATTTTCCTCACTTCTTTGTTTAAATAAAAAAGTTAGCTAATAAAAGTTTTTTACTCACGAGATGAGAGATGTTTTGTATTACGATCCATTATGATAAGTTTACAATAATCTCACGGATAAGTCTTTTCGAGTAAAAATTTAATTTGCTTGGTCTATATGGCTGTACAATATGTATATTATTATAAGATGCTACGTGTAGTGCTATGTGCGGTGCTCTGTTACGACCATAACAACGATTTTGTCTGTTGAGAAAGAGTAAACCTATATCTAGTCTATTTAATATTGTCATGCCTGCAGCAGATGAGAAATTTCGTAACATTTACAAAATGTTTGGATACTCACTCGAATGGGTTCTTCTTAAGATATCTTTTAGTTTGAAGATAGTACTTTGTAGCTTCCAAATAATTTTGTTTAACTTTCTTCATTATATTATTAGGAATAATGCTAGACATCAGTTGTTCCTAAAATATATTTACATTAAAATTAATTAAACTTTATTAAAATTAAATATAAAGTCTAATATGATTACATATAGTATTTTTTTTCGTTCTTTTAGTCTATGTGAAATTTATATTATACGCCCGCAGGCTTTCTACTTTCTCTTGAAACCTTGATACACCCTCACGGCTAAGGTCATTTAGTGAGATAGATAAGTAGAATAAGTTGGTCTAGAACAACTTATGTATACACGTATTTAAAAGAAAATGCATAGAATAGATAAAATGGATCCGACGTAAAATAAAATAGGTAGTTACCTCTTGCTCTTTTTCATGCCGAAGTTGGAAGGTTGACATGATGCAGTCTCGTCTATCAAGAAAACTGCGTCTAATAACTATTTCGTTCATGTACCTAAAATAGGTGCCAAGTCCGTTGATGACAATCAAATAAAATACTTCTGATAACACCTAAAATGCAGACTACACCAATAAGAGATAAAATACATATTAGTTATCATAAAATTTTCAAAGGCTTTGTTCCTATAAGAAGCAGTCCAAAACAGTGTCCGACAGTCAGAGGCGAGCCTCGGTTAGGGGCATACGCATTCAGGTATAATGTTTATATAAGGTTTGAAATTCACTGTTTGGAAGCAAATACTGTTGGAAACTGATTCAAATGCCCTAGGAACAAATCTGCTAATACTAACCCTTTGCCAAAGCATGTCCGATCCTGCGTATGTTGTCAAAATTAAAGTCATAATATAAAAAACGGAAACGAATAGTCCCATTACAAATGACACTAGAACGTCATGTATGCTGAAGAAAACGTAGCAGGATAATATCAAATGCGAAGAGTAAGCAGTCCTGTAATTTCCATTTCCATCTTTTATATTGTGATAGTAAGGCACAAATGCGTTTACAAAAAATAGTATTGCAAATGCTAACAGAGATATATATTGAAGTTTTTTGTATTTTTCAACAATTTTATCGACCAGATACAGCCCAAACATAGATAATACAAATACTGACATGTATAAAATAAGATCTGGTATCACTTTGATCATATTATCCTAAAAAGTAGATACAAAAATGACACATAAGTGATTCGAATTAATGCAAAATATTAAGAGTATTAACCTACCTTATTCTGGTAATTACTAAATGTTAAAACTAAAAAATGTGTCAGACTTAACACTCCTTGGAGGATTAAAAATAAGGAGAAGTATCCATGATTTATCTTGTCGGTGTATATTGCATACAACTTGTGCAATTCTAATGATTCAAACTGGTTCTGTAAGAGAATTATGGGTTTGCATTATTTGTTATTTTGTTCCCTGTGAAAATTAAACAATTTGTTAAAAATCTTTAGTAGTAGTGTACAGTTATTAAAACAATAATAATAATTAACCAGCGAAAGTAAAGTACGGAATAAAATGTATTGTTTGCCGCCATTTTTTACGTATTGCTATATTTAGGACAACATAAAAAGCTGTATAAATAAAATGTTGCAATTTTGTTTTCTAATGAAACTTCTTTCATGCATATAAGTATTTATAATGATGGTAATGGTTTGTTTGATAGATCGTCAGTACTAAATGTTCCTAGCAATTTCATCGTATGGCGTATTTGGCGTTTGTATTTTAAACTTGATAAATCCCGTTTTTCTTACCGCACCACCTTCATGTTTAGATTAAAAAAAAAACGAAAATAAAAATTTGTAGTTTTTTTGTTATTCCTCATTAAATTTCGCAACTTTAGCATACCGAAATATTAATATTGCGGTTCTAAAAACGGGCACTCTGAATACAAGATGTAAATAAAAAGCCTAACCAAGTCTTTCTTTATTTTTGAAATTACTTCCTATAAACATATGTCAGAAAACGCTTCATTTTGAGTGACATATATGTATAAACTCAAATCATGAATCCCAAAAAAAATGTTAAGAGTATGTTCCGACTCAAAATGGGCCACACTGTAAGTAATGTTTTAGAAAATTGCTGTAAAAATAAAAGAGAATTCCATAGAGTCCACCCTGTATACATACCTTTAAATGCGATAATCTCCATTTCTTTTCATCGTAATTTTCTAATTCTGCAGATGCTTCATCCTCAAAACTAGTATCAGTCAATCCAGATATGCTTCTTAAGCTTGCTGCAGATACTTTTTTATCATCTGTGCCCTCCATCACAAATTAAGATAGTAGGTACACCTGTGTTCGAACTTGTTCTGCGATAAAAGTAATAGGTACGTATGTAATATAGGATAGGTAGGTATACTGCACAGAAAAAGTATGAAACATATAGGTAATCTATATTTCTTAAATTTTTATAGAAAGAAAACAAAAACTACAAGTTATATTAAAAACGATACGATGGTAATAGGTAAATACCCTTAAAATAATAATCACATTTTCCTGGAACCTTATCAGTACTGATAAAAATGAGGATGAACAATGCTGTGCATTTTTTAAAATATAGTAAAATATTAATCAAATATTACTAATAACCGTGATCACAGACGCAAATTGGTATTATATTTTATATTAACTGCAATAATATTTGTTAACTTAATAATTATTAGTAGCACCTACTTCTGTCAGTACCGAAATCTATTTTTTTCTTCTAATAGGTCAATAAGTTGAATACTGGTATATTCCATGATGTAGAGTTAAAATATTTCGGATTTAAAAAGGCAACTTTTTCTTATATTCATTTTAAACCACTGGTAGAAATTGAAATTTTAATCAGTAGGTATGTAACTTGTGTAATCTGAAATAAGGAATATAGGACGGCGCTTAAAAAGTCGAATTTATTCTTCTATAGATTGAAGTTAAAAATTAAGCTGGTGTTAGAATACCTATATTAATATTTTGTCAAGGAACGTTTATTTGATAAGAACTTAGGGACACTGTCATACCGTAAACATATCTAAAGGATTTTATTTACTATAGTATGATATTTTTTAAAAAATTTGTTCATAGTAATGTCAATTTAATTAATGTATTTAATATATGTGTATATTCGAAAAACGTCTCACCTTTCTGTATAAATAATTATGCGTGATTTATTATAACGTCTACCTAATTATTCTTGAAACACATCCCCTCAAATTCATTTTATTAACACACAAATGCAGCTAATCCACAATCACAACACACAAATACCCACAAATAAAACAATATTACTTATTTAAAATCAATTTGAGATTATCTTATCTCTTGTTATGTAGGCACCTACGCAAAAGATAAAAAAGGCATTTTACTGGTTAATAGAGATATATGCATGATATATAGGTAGGTACCTACATATACATATAGTTTAGTTAGTCATTCAAAATTAAAACGTATGTACCCTCTTTAGAATAGTTTCTTCCTCTGAAAACTAACAGGGTGAATCTATTTCTAAATGATAAAATTTTATGTATAACGTATTATTTTCAAAATGGCAGACCATTTTCTAATTAAATATACCTATAAGAGTAGAGGACTTGAAATATTAAAAACATGAGAAACCATTTCCCATAAATCGAAAGTTACATTTCAAAATTTGAAAATTTCGAGTAGACTCGTTGCTTGGAAAACGCCATATTTATCTACTGTATCATCTTTGTATTACACTCTTCGAAAATGTACATTTTGTATAAACTATAAACTAAGGGTAAGCGCCGCACAGTGCCCCTCCGTGCTTCTTTTTTATGCCTATGGGTAGTTTGATAAGAGATATTTCCGCCCTACTCTGGCGAGGAGCGACCTGTAATATCACAACGTCCTACCACCAATTAGACAAACCTTTTTTCTTTTTATAATTGTATATTACATTAAGGAAATATTACCTACTATCTGAACATGAATCTGCGTAGATATGACCATCTAGATACTTTACTGAGAATTATAGTAAGTTCATTGACCAGAACCGTAAAATTACAATTGGAAATAAGTAATGGGGCACCCCATGGATGAAATGAACGATTTAGCTTTATTTATTTTTGTTTGCTTTTAAATTTTAGGTTGTGCGTGATAGGAATACGGTCTCTATTTGCCATTGGCAACAATGGCTGTGATGTGAACTGGGCCGCTCAAATCTACATGAACGTGACACGTGACAGGCACACGCTGTGTAGAGGAAAAAGCGGTGCGGTTTCCCCGTCGTGCAAAATCTGTCGGTTAGATCCTTTGCCTTCTTGGTAAGCGCGATTTGGTCCGTACGGTCCTATTCGCACAATGGCACGGCGTCTGTGATCTGTGAGGTGGCACAGAAGATAATTGTTTTGTCTATGGTGAGGCCCTTTCACGCAAAATCTATCAAGGGAGTTGCGTTAGCCAATCACGTACCTGCGCGAGAGAGAAAGGTAGCACCTAAACTATTTCTTCCTTTCTCTCTGTCACACGTCTACACTGCCACCATAAGCTGGTTGATTGCTTTAAAAAAAACTGATTCAATTAAAAATATTACTAGCAAATCTATATGTGATATACGCAATAACACTTAATACCATGTAATGGATATAACAAATCCCATGTGATAAACGTGCAATTGCCCTAAGTCACTTGACGCGAGACTATTTCCATGTCACTTTACATCTTGGCCTTTTACCTCTCTACAATTCTGTGACCATAGTATACTGTCGAATCTATGGTTTTGTGCATCGATCTTATAGTACTATAAACTATAAGATCGATGGTTTTGTGTTTGTGATGGTTTTATGGTTTTGTGTAATCTGTCTGTGTTTCTCTGTTTTGTGCTGTCAAGAGAAGAGAGGAAACGATTTCTAGATTTCACTTTTGATGCAACTTAACCGGCAAAAAATAATTTATTGTTTTAGAAATTATTTATTTTTATTGCTCTCATTATGGAAGAAATTCTGTCCAAACTATTAGTGGCGAATAGCAAGACCATTCAAGAAGTAAGTTTTTTTTTAATTATTTTGGGACAATTTTTTAATCAGCCACTAACCTCATATTCCACGTGCAGAAGTCTAAATCAAGATAATTCAGTATTAAATTTATATTTAGGGAACCAAAGAATTAAAGGAGGCTTTTAAAAAACCAGGGGCAATTCCTGCTCTCTGTGATGTCATTGTAACATCTGCAAACCCTCAAATTCGACAATCTGCTGCTGTCCTGTTACGCAGAAAACTTGGAAAGAAAAGGCAGTGGAGCAAGCTTAACGTGGAGTTAAGGAACAGGTATGTCTGTGTAAAATTTAATGTGTGTAATGTTCATTAAGAATTATAAATATTTTTAGAATCAAGCAAGGCATGTTACAAGCCCTAGTTAATGAACAAGAGAGATTAGTAAAAAATGCAGTGGCTCAGTTTATTGGAATCATTGGAAAACATGAATTTCCCGATAACACTTGGCCAGAAATCTTGCAGTTTGTACATACTTTGACGAGCAGTGATACTATTTTTGATAAAGAGGTGAAAATTGTTTTTTTTTCTTTTCTGCTTACTTATTAACAAGTTACTTTTTATTTTGCTCTTTGAGTGGTATGCCGTCTAATAGGCACAAGCATAAATTAAACAATTAATAAAACGACTAGATGTTATCATAAATTAGCATCATTAATGTTATAAGAAGGCTTACTTACATCTCTCTACTAACGGCACTCGTGTAGTAGATACAAGAATGATTACTTTTTTTCTAAATTTCAGCTTGGGATGTATACTCTGTCTATAATGACGGAGATGTCGCAAAGCTCATATATTGTCCATGCTGAATCCTTTGCTGTGCTATTTACAAACACTTTGAACAATATCACTGAACTGAATTCAAATTTGGCATATTATACAGTAACTACTATGAAAAATCTTGTTCCCGTTATAGGAGGACATCAACAAGTAAGTAGTAGAACTACGAGAGTTTTTAAAGTTGTTTATTTAACGATTTGTATGGTGTTGTAAAGGAGACAATATTCAAAATTTATGGTCACAAACAATATTTATGAAATTTGCTTTAAATATACAATATAGTAACTTTTTGAAAATATTGCTCTTGTGAATATTCAAAAATATAGAATGAACTAAGTAGGGTTATTTTGAGAAAGTTTAAGAATAATGAGAATTTTCAATATTTAAAAAAAGTACGTATGGAAATATTTCACATCTACTTATGTAAAATTTTAAACACGGAAAAACATTTTTAATGTTATTTATCCACTACTTGAGAGTAAATTTAAAAATGAAAAATGATTAACAATTTTACATATTTAGTTTTTTGCACCACAAATGATTTGATAAAAATATAAATTCCTTATTATTCATATGAATGTTTCACTGTAATCAAGATGCAAATGTATTTATTTAGCTAATGGTGTGAGAATAAAAAAAAAATTAATTAAAAAAAAAACTTGTCTTGTGAACAATTTACATATTGCCGCTTGTCCCCTTTGTACACTGGGGTCTACAATTGCATCATCTATTAAATTTGGGCCCAATAAAGAATATCTGAAAATAAATTCTCAGTCATTTTAAACCACTAGAGTTTTATTTAATTTCAGATGATAAACGTTTATCATAGTCTGATGCCAAGAATTTTGGAAATCATCAATAATATGTCTGTAGAGGATGAAAAGAGAAGTTGTGACATGTTTGAAATATTAGAGGAACTTATAGAGTATGCCGTTACGGTGGTAGTGCCACACGTTAGACTCATTATTGAGATGTGCCTTCAAATCGGCAGTAACAATTCTATGCCCAAAAGTGTTCAGATCAAAGCTGTTAGTGTTGTTGGATGGTTGATCCGATCTAAAGGGAAAGTAAGTACATCTTACGAATGATGTGTCTCAAATAAATGCATATTTTCTTCTTGTCATGCTATTTGAGGTGTCTTTAAATTTCGGCTACCACAAAATAATCAACACATTTGAATAATAATACGTCTCGACCAGGAAACGCAAATAAAATATGTAGCAAGTGATTTGTTGACAAGTGAAACTGGCAAATCGAGAAACGGTTAATTCGAGAAAGATTTTTCTCAATCAAAGCTTGATACTCTACAAATAGAGACCGACCGATTAATCGGTTCACATTCGGCCATTATTTAAGCCTTCGGCTAAGAATCTGCTTCGGCCAAAATTAAGCGGAACTTTTCGCCGAAGCCGTTATCTTCGAGCGTCAACCATTGCATCGACATTCGACAGTCATGCTCTTTATTTTTCTATATCTTTTTTATAATACCCGTTATGTTTCATGTATTTGCTGTTTTATGATTATTGTTTATTATACAGGGTGTCCCGAAATTCATGGAACAAAATTTGGTCACATATTCTTGGGACAAATTTAGGGGACCCGTATTTTTTATTTTTGCCAAGTGGCCCCCCTCCTTCGGAGTTACAGTCCCCTGAAGTCCGCCCCTAAGAATAATCTTTTTTTTATATCTCAGAACCCTGTTGTACGAGAATCACTAAATTTGGTACACGGGGATTTTATGACGTGGAATTTGATGGTACATTTGCATATTTATATTTCTTAAAAATTATCAGTCCACTAGAAAGCCATTAAATTTAGAAACTTTTTGTCTCTTTATACTTTTTTCATAAAACGCAATATTTTCGAGAAAAATGTAATGTGATCGAATGCATATTGCGATTCGCTATTTTCCTCGGAAACATTGCGTTTTACGAAACAAATATCAAGGGACAAAAAAGTTTCTAAATTCAATGGCTTTCTAGCTAACTCATAATTTTTAGAAAAATCAAATTTGCGACCAAATTTTTCTGGTTCCACAGACAAGGGGGATCACGAAAATGTATCTTAAGAGGATTTCTCGCCAAAAAGCGTAACACTGTGAGATTCCACATGTCATAAAACCCCTGTGTACCAAATTTAGTGATTCTCGTACAACGTGGTTTTGAGATATAAAAAAGACTTCTTAGGGGCAGATTTCAGAGGGCTGTAACTCCGAAAGAGGGGGCCAGTAGGCAAAAAGAAAAAATAAGGGTCCCCTAAATTTGTCTTAAGAATCTATGACCAAATTTTGTTGCATGAGTTTTGGGACACCCTGTAGATATTATATTTCCAAAACATTATGCATTTATTTTTTAACCTACTTTTATGTTACCGTATAATATGTTGGTTTTAATTAAAATTTTCAAGTTAATAAAAATATCTTCGGCTTGGGCCGAAGGTGATCCATAAACCGAAGTTCGGCTTCGGCCAAAAAAAAATCACATTCGGTCGGTCTCTATTTACGAACATATGTTGATCTTTCAAGTATGTGACTGATAACATTGCGTACAGTATAATTTATCATTTTTGTTTCATTTATTTTATTACAGCGTGCATGTTGTAATTCGATAAGAGTGTACGCAGCAATATGTAGTTGGTGTGCCAAAATTTTTATGATGTTACCTGTGCCCAAACATTTGGTACCTATCGTTCTCCATATCGCGTGGATACTATTTTGCCTTCTTTTTCTTACAACATGCACACTGCTGTTCAAAAATTGACATTTCCCTTATCGACTGCAATTTGTATACTCTTACATAATCCCATGTTGTCAGGTTGTTCAGAAAAATAAATTAATAGAACCGATAATCGATGTTCTTATTCTTCTTATGGCGCAACAACCCGATGATGAGGGAAACGAAGAATATTTTCTGGGAGATCCCGATCAGTTTACGTCCATAACTGTAGCCACGCAAACCTTAGATTTGATAGCGCTGCATATTCCGGCAGAGAAAGTCGTCCCTTATATTTTAACGAAGGTCGAACCAGCCATTCAAGGAAATGATATTTATGCGCAAAAGGCCGCTTACCTGTCGCTCGCCGTTTTGGCAGAAGGTTGCGCTGAACGCATAAGGCACAAGTATTTAGAAGCGTTTTTAAAATGTGTGTGTTCTGCCATTCATAATCCAAATGCGGTTGTAAGGAACGCTGCATTATTTGCTCTAGGACAGTTTGCAGAACATTTGCAAGTAAGTATAATGCATTAAATTTCTTAATAGGAAGGAAAGTGTTTGATTTTTATGTAGTAAAATTGATATAAACTTTCTAACGTTTTTGTATGTTAACTCGGATAACAGTAATCAATATATATATAGATTTTTAATTAAGCGAACTTTTATTTAAAGATTACAAAAAGAAACTATTCGATTCAAAATTGCCTTTGTTAATTTTTGTGCAATGATTTAAAATAATTTATTTATTTTTTAACAATTTTTCAGTTTATCATGATATTCAATCCATTTAAATAATATGACATTTGGTGTTCCTTGTTATTTTAAGAAGTTATTTAATCTTTCATTTTGCAAATTGCATTGAAAATTTTATGAAGTTCTATGACCGCATTTATATCCCCAGCCGCTTTGGAGAACTTTGTAATTTTTCTTCTTTTCTTCAAATATAAGAAAAGTGACGAGGGAGTAACACTTAATCCTCGCGACTTAGATGGTGGCGAACTAATTACCGTCCATTCTCACAGATGCTTTTCTCAATTTCTAGCCTGAAATTAGTCAGTATGCATCCGAGCTCCTTCCGGTGCTATTTGAATGCCTCGGTCAAGTGTTTGCCCAAATGGAAGTTGAAAAGAAGGATCCTCCAAGTCTAGATCGCCTTTTTTATGCCCTCGAGACGTTCTGCGAAAACTTAGACGAAGGGTTAATGCCCTACCTACCCACTTTAATGGAGAGATTGTTTGTAGCCCTAGATCCGAATGGTTTTTCCATGCAGTTGAAAAGAGTTGCGCTGAGCACTCTAGGTTCGGCGGCCAGTGCTGTGAAAGAAGGCATGTTACCGTACTTCGAGAGGATCATTAAAATCCTAAATTTATATATCAATTCGGACCCAAACTCTGAAGTACATCAACTTCAGTGTTACGCGATAGGTAATAACCAATTTGAATTAATCGCCGTGTTTTTATAATAACTTATATACATTTGTTCCATTATAATGATATTCCAATAGTTGATTAGAAGAAAAAAGAATATACAGAGCTTTCATAAATGATTATGAACCACTTGATCAGGAATTTTGTTTGGAACAGTAATTTTATTTCCTTTATGTTAACCATTAAATTTCGGTAAAATTAAAAATTATTAAAGCAAAACACAATATTCCCTTTAATCGGCCGGCGATTGGTGTAATATTTCACGAGATTCTATTCTCTGCCAATCAGCGATTACATTATCTCGTACGTCGACATAACGGTTTGTCATTGTTCATTGTAAACGAATCACACTAAGATTTAGGGATTTTTAATTGACAGTGCCAGCCGTACAATGTCGGTTGCCTAAGCTCATTTATGAAAGCGCTGTATTAAAAATAGCAACACCTTTTTTTTTTAATATTTGGTATATTATTATCAGTTTCCTGTTACAGCTCGTATTGATAACTATATTATGTATATTTATATTTTGTTAGAGTCCTTGGCTGTTGTGGCCCAATTCATCGGTCCCGAGAATTTCAAACCATTAGCGGGAGAATCGCTACAATTGGGATTGAGAATTTTAGGACAGACAGATGATCCCGACATCAGGAAAAGTGTTTATGCGCTATTCGCCGCTTTAGCGATTGTCATGAAGGAAGAAATTAGCCCGGCTTTGCCGAAGATTATTAATGAAATGATAGAGAGTATACAAAGCAGCGAAGGAATTGTGGTACGAACTCGGTCTTTTATCCAACACTGCCAATCTTTCTTTGTATAAAAATTTTTTATAGACTCATTACGAAGAAGAAGAAAAGGATGTAGTAGATCTTGAGTCGTCAGATGAAGAAGAAAATGTCGAAGAGGATATAGACGTTTCCTCTTCGGCTAGTGCAGATTCCACACAGTGTCGTTATTCCGTTGAGAACTCGTATAATGAAGAGAAGGAACAGGCTTGTTTAGCTCTTAGAGAAATATGCATAAATACCGGGTAAGTGAAAAATTGGTTCCTTCAAGATGATATTCGTGCAGTGTGTCTTTTTCAACGTTTAATTTTTTGTATTTGATACTTTCAGGTTAGGTATTTGCTTAGGTAGTATCGATACTTAGGAACCTACTCGGAGCCTATTGCGGGGTGTCCCATTACAACCTTATTGTTAGTTTCTATTTATGTGAATATCAAAAGTTCACTCGTGCATTGTTAAATTAATTCAATAATTTTGGCAACTATTTTATTATTGACTATATTTTCCAAATAGACCGAAAAAAATTTTTTCACCAAAATTGCATTTATTTTATTTTTAAACTTGAGGTCAGTACTTACCATAAATCAATTAATTAATATATATTATGCAAAAGTGGAGTCGATATTGAGATACGGTGTGTGTTTTTGGACCAATTCGACTAATGGAAGAAAAGTGTTTATTGCGCCAAAGCGAATCTTTCGATGCATAGCTGATATAGCCTTAAAAGAACCCTGTAAGCCACTTTTCAAAAAATACCGTATATTAACGTTGACCTCCCTGTACATTCTTGAGATATGTATTTATGTATTTAATAATGCAGATATATTTAATTTAAATGAGGATACTCATTCTTATAACACTCGTCAAAAACATCACTTTCACTCTCCATTTACTAGAATAAATTTAATAAAAAATTCACCTAAATACATTGGACGACTAAAAATATTTAACAGGCTGCCTGAACATATAAAGTCTTGCTTAAATAAAAAACATTTCAAGAGAGATTTGAAAAATTATTTACTTGATAAGTCTTTTTATACCCTTTCTGATTATATATGTAATCTGTGCGACTTTTATGGATGCTATCTTGGATTTTAACATAATTGTACTGTATGTAGTTTTAGTAATTTTATATTGTATATCCGTTGGATGTAAATTGTATCGACTTTTATGGGTGTTGCCTATATTTTTATTTTTATTGTTTTTGTTGTCTCTATACCTACATCTGTATTGACTATTCCTATACAATTGTAATATTGTCTTAACGGAAAATAAATTATTATTATTATTATTATTATTGGGGGGCTGAAAAGTTGTGAAAAATTGTATCATTATTATTTCTGGCGAAAGTTGACGTCAAACAAAAAAGTATTCAATACAAAAGTTGTAGATCATGCCAAAAACCTACAACTTTTATAAAGGTCACTTTTTAACATAACCTCAAAATTTCCGAGAAAAATGCGAAAAACCGGTTTTTTTTCTGATTTTCCGCAAAAATAATTTAATTTTGACGAAACTTGGTGAAAGTATACTTTTCTGTGTCTTAAATAACCACAAACTTTTTTAAATAAAAAATAAAGAAATTTCCAATTTCAAAAAAAAAAAATTCTACTTAGAAAAATCATCGTGCAGAGTTCAGCCGGTGATCATTTTTTTCCTTTTGACATATACTTTTTGGTGAAATCAAAAAATCTGTTATCACAGTTCAAAAACATGGCCGAAAATGCAAAAAATAAAAAATGACTTGCGACAATGAATTTTTCAGTAATTGCCGATAATTTGTTTAAATTGAAAAAAAAATCAAAAACTGATTACACCATTCAATTCTACGGAAAAAAATACAAAAAAAACTGTGTCATTGTTTGACCCTAAACTTTATTTTTGTACAAGATTGCTATAAACAAAAGTCGAATGGTGAATAAATTAAATAAATTTTTTTTTCGTAGGACGGATTTTTTTATATTTTCTCCGTACAATTGAATGGTGTAATCAGCTTTTGAATTTTTTTTAATTTAAACAAATTATCCACAATTACTAATAAATTCATTGTTGCAAGTCATTTTTTATTTTTTTAGCACTTTTGAGATTTTTTTTTTTAAAAGAAAGTGTTCAGACCGGAAAAATGAATATCTCGGAAACTTCCTGATTTTTTTATCTAAAAAAGATGTACATTCACTAAGTTTCATCAAAATTAAATTATTTTTGCGGAAATGAGAAATAAAAAACGAAAAATCAAAAAAGACCTGTTTTTCGCATTTTTCTCGGAAATTTTGAGATTATGTTAAAAAGTGACCTCTACAAAAGTTGTAGATTTTTGCACGATTTACAACTTTTGTATTTGGTTGACGTCAACTTTCACCAGAAATCCCAATGATACTATTTTTCACAACTTTTCAACCCCCCAAATCAACCCTCCGCCACCCCTGCCCACGCTTTAATTTTTTTTTTTTTCGTTTATTATAAGCACCTTTACCATTTCCACTTATAAAACAATTTTCTTTTTTTCTCCCTCTAAATGTGTTATTTCGATCGGTCTAAAAAAAGTTTTTCTATTTATCATTCTTCTTGTAGACCGTCATTTTTGCCGTACATCGAGAAAAGTTTCGAGGAAATATTCAAACTAATTAATTACCCTCAGGATGACATCCGTAAGGCGTCTGTTGAAGCTTTACTTCAATTCTGTATTGCTTTGCATAAGGTCAATACCCCAGAGGTGAAGCAGGCTCTTTACAAAGCCTTGCAAATGTTTGTTCCGAAATGTGCCGAACTCATCAGAATCGATGAGGAAAGAAGCGTTGTGATGGTATGTCTAGATGCGTACGCTACTCTATTAGATGAAGTGAAAGGAGATGTCTTTGTCGGCGAGGGCCACAGAGAAGCCATTATGAACTGTGTTATCGATGTTCTCACACTCAAGGTAAAAAAAAAATAAAATTGTTTGATTTCAGTTTGTTTAGTAGAATTCCTAATTTCTGAAAGATTTTAATAACCGTTATTTAAAACCATGAAATTTGTTTAAAAATTATTCGAATTTATTTTTGTAGCTTTTTTTTACGTAATATAAATTTAAACAGACAACCCTTTTTGTAGACCATGTGTCAGGACACGGACTTAGGAGTGTCGACGGAAATGAGCGATGAAGATGCGGAAGCGGAACAGGACGAGCTGCTTCTAGAATCTGCCGGTGACGTGATTCCGAAATATGCGGCTGCTATCACCCCAGACGATTTCTCCATATATTTCCCCAACATTTTACAGCTCATGTCTGCCAGGACGGTAAATATACAATCTACATGGGAATATTTAATGTTGTCGTATCGATTTTTAGAAAAAGCAAAATAGCATCGGGCAGAGATCCTTTGCTTTCGGAACGTTAGCGGAATGCATGAAGTCCCTGGGCATTTACGTAGACAAATTTTTGCCGACATTACTAACTCTGTGGTTGACCGGCGCAAAGGACGAGTCGGAGGAAGTCAGAAATAATTCCATTTTCGGCTTAGGGGAGATGATTCTGTACGGAAAGGATAAAGTATTCAGGTACATATTTGCCGTATTACTAATAGCGGCGAACGTAACCGTAATCGTTGATCTTTCTTTTTTTTGTTTTATAGTAAATATCCCGAAATTCTGCACGCACTCTCCTCGGCAGTTGCAAAGGAAGCACACGCCGGTACATTAGACAATATCTGCGGAGCCTTAGCTAAAATGATAATAGTTAATCCGAGCGGGATACCTTTAGAACAAGTAAGTTGTGCGCGATGTGCGTCCCATTTTGTATGCCATAACACGGTATAATAAAATTTTCACAGGTTTTCTCCGCCTTTTTACAAAAACTACCACTGAGGGACGACTTCCAAGAGAACGAGGCCGTTACAAAATGCTTCTTCTCATTATACCAGCAAGGAAATCCCATTCTTAGGCAGCACTTGTCGGACGTTATTAAAGTTGCCGTTCACATCTACTATAAGGACCAATCTCCTACTGAGGGTAGGTTGACTTTTAAAAATATTCATCATGAATGATTACAAGCCACTTGACGAATAAATTCTATTTCCTTCGGGTTGGCAATTAAATTTCGGTAAAAATAAAAATTATTAAAACAATAAGAGAGACAAAATAATTTCACCTGCTGGTGATCGGTGCAATTTTTCACTACACTTCATTCGTGCAGTCGCCGATCGCATTATCTAGAACGAAGACGCAACGGATTGTCGTCCCAAACGACTCGTTAATATCGATGACACGAAGATTTTCAGTTGACGGTACCAGCCGCACAATGTTGGTTGCCTATTCTAAGGTCGGCGGTCGCGTGGCTTGTAATCATTTATGAAGGCTCTGTATAATGTGTTTGATTTTTAGCTAAATTAAAAACAACAGAGAGAGAGAGTAAAATAACGTTTACATTATTGAATTGTCTAAATGCTACTTACTTAGTGTCGATATCGGTTTGATACTCATGAATCCAGTACTTAATTATTATACAATTGACTGTCAATTCAAATTATCGCCTCAGATCTGGACTTGTGGGTGGTCATAAAACTGGTACTTTTCGATAATTATTATTATCTAGTTGCTTCGTTAGGCATTACTTATGCTTACATAGATTAGGACCGTGACAACCGCCGTTACCAGGCTAACTTTTAATTTTGTCATTTAGAAAGACGGAAAAATGGTTATATGTACAGTCAAAGTAAAGCAGATTTAAAGCGACAAATTCAATTTTGAAGAGAAACGTAGGTATGTACGGAAATATAGGATGGTATGCATCGTTATTTATGGCGGTTTTCCACTAAACGGACAGTTGAGTTTATGTCCTGTTTGTGTTTTCTAGGACATAACAAAAACAGAACAGAAACAAACCCAAAACTCTTGTTTCCATCAAACGTGTTTAGAGAAGAAGTCGATATTAACTTTCTTATTTTAAATGGAACCCCCTGTACATTATTGCATTTTTGGAAACATCATCCATTTTTAAGTTGAAAACATATAGCACACGCCATACTTAGGATTGACCGTTTCTGAGATATTTCGATTTTTAAACAAAAATTGACAGATGCAGACCGTCAGCAAAATTTAGTTTTCCCGGTTTATTTTTTTGTGCCAATTGGACATTTTGTAGAGAAAGACATGCTTTATCGAATTTGACAGGAATATTTTCCAGTTTTTATACAGGGTGGTCAAAAAAAATTTATCGAATAAGAAGTTCAGAATGTGTGGAAAACTCGAAATTTTTAAATGGGAACCCCTAATTTTTTTGCAATAATATACAGGGGGTTCCATTTAAAATAAGAAAGTTACTATCAACTTCCGGTATAACGGGAAATACGATGACTTTGAAAATATTTTAGCTTGATAGGCTCCACAGTCCGTATCACGCCATCACAATTTCAAAAAAATCCTTCAGGCGGTTTCCCAGATATTCATCGATGGAGTTCGTGGTATATGTACGGTTAAAGTGTTTACTTGGCAAGTAAACACTTTAACCGTACACATATGTATTTTTTAATAGCTATAATTCATTAATGATTAAAATATTGTTTTTGGGAAGAAGAAAACGCCAACGTAGATATTGGGTTGGATCGCTTAAATAGAAAACACAACACGACCGTTTCCACTAAACAGACTTGAGTTTCAAAACACGTCGAAACCTTTTGATGTGACCGCTTTCGAGCAGGACATGAAAAACAAAACTCTTCCTCAAAATGTTTGCGAAAAGTTACAGTTCTGTTTTATTCGACACAAGTTTGTGTTTTGTTTTTGTTTTGTCCGTTTGATGGAAAACCGCCTTTAGAAGGTGACACAAAAATATATTTACTTGCACGCCAAAGTCAATTTTACAGTGGCTGTGGGTAGTAAACGAGTTTTATAAAATAAAAATACAAGTAAGGGGATATGGCGACATTCACCCTTCTTAATATCTTTGGATTGTAGCACTCCCATTTTAATGTATGTGTAAGCTTTTAGATTCAGAGGTGCATTTTCTTATGCGTTTTGAAGTTACTCCTTAATTAATCCTATAAACTGTACCTTTCAAAGACGTTCGTTTAAACAATAAAAATTTTAGTATCAATCGATTTCTGTATAATTACCAAAATGACCCGTATCTTCTGTTCTCTGTTCATGTACGTGTACGTAATTACATATTCCTAGGTAAATGTAGGTATAAAGCTTAACGAAAAACTGTATATACAGGGTGTCCCAGGAATAAGTGGCAACATGTATAACTCGTCAAACTTTTGTCTAATACTTCTTCTTTCTTCGAAAACTCACCTTTGAAAGGTATTTTGCAGCCGTTAAAATTACACCAACGAGCGGCCTATGGATTAAATAAATATTTAAGCAGCACATGCGAATGTTTTATTGGAATGAATCGTTACATTGACCTTTTCTCGTGCCACCTTAATTAAATACTAATGTCGGAGAACTAGTTGCTTGCCATTTTTGCGCACCTCTTTGTTTAATACCAACTTAACTAGGTAGTGCAGTGCCGAGTAAATAGAAAATAAAAACGAAACTCTATATATGTATACATATATTTCAACAGAGTGTCTCTTAAGGCCGGCGTTTTATAAACAAGAAATCCAACATTTGGTAAGATTGTAATAGAACAAGAAAATCACCATCCTGTCGACTGTATCAGAGCTATAGAAATTTCCAAGGATTCCTTTAATTTTTCGTATTGAAAGATCACAGAAATCATCAAACCCACATAAACATCGGGAAATGTGCTTGGCCTCGTTTGTCGAGAATTGTGTAAAAAGTACTTAATGATAATTGTGATTAATCCATATGTTAAAAGCATTCATTCTGCGGGGTGTGATGTAAGTTTATACTGTCGTATACACGGTTTTCTATAAGTTCAACGGGCATGTAAGATGCAGGAAATGTAACGATAAATGTAAGAGGTAGAAATATGCTTTCTTTCTTAATCGTAAGTGCGTCCTCAGCTTGTAAATTATCTTATACCCTGGAGAGAACTTGTACAACTGGTACAGTGAAGAGATATTGCTTCTAACATGCTTAGATCTTCCTAAAATTCTGTACAAAAGACTGCTATAAATTTATTGAAAATTACACATTAAACCGGCCCCTTTAAGACATTTCATGCGTCAGTATTTAATTTTAATAATTGGCGTTATGGTGACGGTAATAAGAAAACCAAAATGCACTTATAACTCTTACTTTAAATTAAACATATCATCGGCTACTATCACGTAAAAGAGTTTTTTTAAAGTTGTCTAATATTTCTGATTTGGAAAAATTATATTGTTTCAGAAATATGGCGCGTTTGAGGAGAAGACGGCAATGTAATTGTAAATGTAAAAAACATTTTACTATAAATTTTTCCATTTTTGTATTAATAACTTTTCCTAATAACTCCTTGGATATAATTGTTCTTTCCAAAATTGAATTTGTAACACCGCTTTTTATCTATTTAACCATTTCTCTGTTCGCAAATGTATAATTTGGCCATGTAACGGTCAAATAATGGGGCACTTTGTACATTCCAATTTTTTTTCAGATGTGAAAAAGATTCTGGTTGAATTTTTGAAAACGATAAATCAAGACTTTGCAGAGGAATTTGCAAATTCCGTGTCTTCTCTAGGACCAGAAGTAACAGAATCTATCCAGAAACTTTTTTCTTAACGTTTGTTCCTTTTTTTTTTTTTTTTGGTAATGGGGATGCGCCATCTACCTTACAACAGCAGCTTTAATATATATCGTATTTGATATTATATAGATACGAGTGCTTGTAATGTTTAAAATAATTATTTATTTTATCCGTAATTTAAAAACATGTTTTATTGAATTTAACCCCATGAAAGTGTGTATTTAAAATAATTTAGGTTTATTTAATACGTCGGTTGCTTAAATGCCTTTGTTACTTTTGTATTTTTATTATTTTTAAGTTTATTTAAATACTATATTGATCTATTGGAATGGTTTTACATAAATATATATAGGAATAATAGGAATAAGATTCGTGTTTTCATTGTTCCCGCCCAGTTGTCACCTGTAGCCGATACGTCGCATACATGTTTAGTAGGACATATCGAGTATCCATACCCGAAGGTACCGTACTCGATGTGTGGTATCGGTGTTTTTGACAAAAGTTTAACTTTAATATTTATATACTATTTTACGCCATAAGGAATAAACTATTTTCTAGGGGTCCCATCCGGGGACACACTGTATATTTAAGATTATAAACGCTAATTTTAATTTATCTATTGTATGTTGCCTGACTAACGAAAGCTTTAGAACTGGAAGGAAAAATATAAAAAAATCTCGAAAGCGAAAGTGAAGCTAGAGAGGAACTGATGGCAGTTTCAGATTGGCCGGGACCGTTATTGTCTACGTGAATTTTTTCAGAATTCTCTGAGAAAACTGGAGAATTACATACCTACCGACTTCGGTTTGAGCACTGCAACGTGTTTGAGAAAAATGTAACTTAAATTTTCCCAATTTTTACCAGTATGAGGTTCATATTCTTCTTAGAAAACATGTAAATACAGGTAATAATGCAGGAAAACGACCATTTTGCTTTCTAGGACGGCAGCCGATAACTTCAGCATTTTCAACATAAGTGACTTGCGAATGTAGTTCTAAATATTGATAAAATAGGCTTTTTTAAGATTATAACATTTTTTTTTATTTTCATTGTGTTTTTGGTTTCATGCCCATAAACGTTACCTTGCATCAGACCTGAACTTTTAAGGCCGCACTTTTCACGTCGGAAAAAACAACCCTTTGTCCCCTGATAGACGCGTCTCTTAATGCGATATTTTCTGTTCTACAGAATCGATTAAAGACAAAGTTGTGTAATTTAACCACATGGTAATATTATACAGGCCGTTACAAATTCGCTTCTCACTATACGGGTCTCGGAAACGGTAAGAGATACAAAATAGCTTAAATGGGGGCAAAGTTGCATTATCAGGGGACCTACATTATGTCTCCAAAAAATCAAGGCTAACATGATTAGTTTTCGAAATATTTGAAAAAAAAACGAAATTTAGGAGATCCGTTTTTGTTTCATTTCAGCCTTGTTTTAGGTGATATTGAAAAAAGAAGAACACTTTCTCATGGACACTTTTTGCCCTCTATCGAATGGCATAATCCATTTTTATATGTTTAAATACGACCCTGGAAATTTTATTTCATTTTTTGCAAGCCTTCATGACCCGCAGTACTGTACTGCCTCAGCCCTAACCAGATTCAGACGTTTTGTCTCCAAAAATTCATCTTTAACGTATTCGTTCCAAATATCTCAAATTTTTTATTTAGATTTCTATGTTTATTGAATTTATCGTACACTCTTAAGTGTCGCTAGACCCTGTGAAATCCCCCCTAGTTATTTAAACTATTACCATCACGTTACAGTAAAACATTATTTGAGTTTTAATACCGTGCTCATAGTTATTTCTAGGGTTCTCGAGTGCTCAAAATTCAAACAAATTTCGATCAAATTTTTCTCAGGATATTCATACAAATACATCTATGACATGCTCTTTCACACTTGCGGTTACAGGTATAATAAATTCCGATCATATTAAGCTTGTTTCATTTTCAACATTTGCCAAAACGGAAATGTTTTTTAACATTTACTGTAATTTTTTAATGTATATTGTTCATTTGGAGTTTTGGTTGTTCATATGCAATTTTTAGAATTAATTTGTCATAATGAAATTAAAATTATGTTTTAATTTTGACGCAACAACTTNTTCAATAATACAAATTATTTTGCAATAAAAAATATGTCAACTCCTAGCTCAATACCTTATCTATATAGGCCACATATAATTTTCCCAGAAAATAGTGGAGTTTTTGAAAAGACTATGCTTGGGTGAAGGTCTGTTTTCAGAAAATATCTTTATTCCCCTCTATTGAGCATCTTTTTTATTTATGCAGTATGAGTAACTTCATGTGCTATCTAACATGAAACGTAATAGTGTTAGCGAGTGTTATAGTGGAGGGTGTTTGAATCTAGTAGCTGGTGGAATTTTTAGTAGATTTATTGCATTATTCAATAATTCATTAACACTAAACACAAAAGTTTAATTAATTCTATTACGAAAAGTTAAACCTAAACTATATCTGTTTTATAATATAGATAACTTACCTTATAATAATTATTATATATATGTTAATGTCAATAGTCGCGTTTTGTTCTACAGAAAAGAGAACACTTCCCAGATACCTTAAATTTAATTTATTTCGGTTATTGGGCGACAGAGGGCAAGGTATGTCTTCAAGTTTACGTCATGTGTGATTCACCGAAATCTTATTTCGAACCATTTTATAATAAAAAAAAAACCTATCGTTATATTTTTTAATCGTAAACTTTTTTACTTAAATTTTATAAACATCTAGTGGAATTTAGTAGAATTTCTGTTTCAATCTAGTGAATTTTTTAAAATCAAGTTGGCAACACTGCACGCGCATACCTCTTCCTCTGCTTTGCGAAAGCAAGTCGGTTCTGTTTACGGTCGTAATTTATTTCAAATTTGTGCCGAAAAATCCACCGTTTTTAATTAAATTCATATGTAAATTAGTGCACTAGTTGTACCAATTATAGTGAAACGTGTTTCGTGGAGTGTTGTTGAATATTTTAGTGAATATGTCCATCTTTTCAAAATTCAAAGCCAACAAGTTCAGGGCGTTACGAGAACGAACGATGTCAACATTGTCAACCGATGTTTGATGTTCGTTATGCCATCCAGTGATCCGAATGTAACATGTATGTAAGTACTTCTCATAATCACATTTTATTGTTTACAAGCAAAAATATCAACAATATAACGTTAATGACTATATAACTTTATTTTAAAGAATAATCGTGATAACAATAACAAACAATTAAAGGAGCTGCGGAAAGTGTCCCCCTCCTTGTTATAACAATAAATTAAAGCAGCTGCTGAAAGTGTCCCCCTCCTTGTTCCAAGCACTTTTCACACCTGTTCCTCAAAGAATTAAAGACATTTTCTAAGATGCTCGGGGTATTGTTAATTTCACGAATCTTGTCTATATGTCGAGCCTGCAGATGGTTTAAATCAGGAATAGGCAGTTCAAAAATAATGTTTGTAAGGTAAGGCCACAAAAAGAAATCACGGCGTAATATCACATGACCTCGGTGGAAATTCATGTTCAGCATTGATACTTATTAGTCGATTTTGGAAAACTTCCCTCAACATATTCATCGTCTCACCTGCCGTATATGCCCTTGCGCCATCTAGTTGAAAGTAAAAGTTTGTAATTTCGTTTTCTTCCAGCTGGTTAACAAAAGGTGCGATAATTTCTTCTCTATACCTTTGCGCAGTAAGAGTACCATTAAAAAAAATAGGTCCATAAATCCTCCTTCGATTGAGAGCACACCAAACTCCAATTTTTTGAGCGTGTAGAGGGCCCTCGACAAAAAAGTTATCTGGTTTTTCAGAAGACCACATTCTCATATTCTGTGAGTTTACGTAACAACTTAAATGAAACCAGGCTTTATCAGAAAAAAAGGTGATATTATGAAGTTCACCGTAGTTGTTTAAAAACCATTCACAAAATACAGCCCGTCGCGGAAAATCAACTTCATGAAGTTCTTGCTGACAAGTTAAACGATAGGAGAACAAACGCAAATCTTTTTTTAACACTGTGTGGCAGGTACCGACTTCTATATTTAGTTCTCTGCGTATTGTGAAAAAACGGGCGATTTTTGCGGTCACTCTTTTTTTGTCTAACAAAATGCTATTGATCTAACTAACTGAGTTTATTTTCGTCCAAGGAAGCTATCCTTGAAGAAGGTACGTTAACATTCACTTCCGGACATCCTGTATATTTTTCTCAGGCCGTCTTTGTTTTCATTTGCAGGCGTTAAAAAAAAAATAAAAACACACTTCCCATATAGGTTACGTGGAATCTAATTTCCTTTTTACGCAACGTTCTTATTAAAAAATAGTATTCGTGGTTGATACGAAAAAAGGAAATGAAAGGAAATTAGCAAGCTTAGGCAACCAACATTGCACATCACGGGGTTTATAATCATTCATGATCGAAGTCATCTTAAAACTCTGATGTAGAACTCTTTTATTTTTTGTCTAACAACAAAATGTTACTGATCTAAATGGGCTTATTTTCGTCCATGGAAGCTATCCTTGAAGAAGGTACGTTAACATTCACTTCCGGACATCCTGTATATTTTTCTAAGGCCGTCTTTGTTTCAGGATGCAATTTATTGAAGAGCAATAAAAATAAACATATATTTTACTATCGGTACAAATTGGTAGTCCCAGTAATCCCTCCGTATATTTTATGATGTTTAAGAAAATCGTATTTGTAATAATTTTTTTTCCAGATTTCTTCAAGGACTACTGCAGATGGCTCCAGGAAAATTTATTTAGCACATAGACGGATTACGAACAAATCCCCGGGATGATGCTCTAATGTGACGACAGCAACGACAATCGTGAAGCGGGTGAAATATCCGAGGTTAGTGTTGCTCACGGGAAAGTTGTATTTGCATATATCCATCTGATTGATTAGATATAAAGAAAGTAATAAATTTATCCCATTTTGCTGATGGAATTTTTTTTTATTAATTGTATTTTCTAGATTTTGGGGATTTTTTATAACTAATCGTAATTTTCCAATTCTTTTAAAATTTTTGTCTTTGAGGTCTTCGTTTTGAAGATACAAGGTGTCGAAGTTTAAATAGTCTAAATATATTTTAAATAAACAAATACGTATATTCAAACTGGTAGATTAAAAAAATTGTCGTTACAGATTTTGGTAGTATTCAAACTTTCCTTTTATTTGCTATAAGAGTGACCGCAAAAAACCGCCCGGAATTTTCGCCCGTTTTTTCACAATACGCAGAGAATTAAAAAAAATACATAAAAATATGTTTTTGGTTGCGAAAAACTGAAATGAGCATAGCTTTTAGTATTTTGAAAATTTTAAAAATCGCCCCCACAAAGGGGTTGAAAAAATGCCAAAAATGTAGAATTTGAATATCACCAATTGATATAAAAACTACTAGCTTGTGAATTATCTTAATATATATTTTTTTTGGAAATTTTACAATTATTTCCGATATTTTCTATTTTTGGGGATGATTCCACCCCCTGAGCGGGCTTAAGAGTGGATTTTCTAATTCAACATGCTTATGTCAGTCATGAGAATAAATCTTTCTTCGTCTCAAGAATCATTCGATAGAAAAATTCACATACTAATAGTTTTTATATTTATCGGTAATATGTATTAAATTCTTCCTTTTTGGGCGTCTTTTCAACCTCTAAATGGCGGTTTTTTGAAAATTTTCCGAAAAACTAAAAGCTATGCTCATCTTAATTTTTTACGACGAGTAATTTGAGACCAACAACATATTTTTATCGATTTTTTTTAGTTCTCTGCGAATTGTGAAAAAACGGGCGATTTTTGCGGTCACTCTTTTTTTGCCTAACAAAATGCTATTGATCTGACTAAATGAGTTTATTTTCGTCCAAGGTAGCTATCCTTGAGATAAGGTACGTTTCATTCACTTCCGGACATCCTGTATATTTTTCTAAGGCCGTCTTTGTTTTCATTTGCAGTCGTTAAATAAAAAAATAAAAACACTTCCCCTATAGGTTACGTGGAATCTAATTTCCTTTTTACGCAACGTTCTTATTAAAAAATAGTATTCGTGGTTGATACGAAAAAAGGAAATGAAAGGAAATTAGCAAGCTTAGGCAACCAACATTGCACATCACGGGGTTTATAATCATTCATGATCGAAGTCATCTGATGTAGAACTTTTTTATTTTTTGTCTAAAATCTTTTGAATTTTGTATACACTTCAACATTAGGTATCTGCTTATAATAAAATTTCAACATAGACTTATAACTAGGTACAGGGTGATTCACCATATTTTGACCCCCCTTTAACTTTTTTGTTGAGTTATAAAAAATGTGAAATACAAAAGTTGATGAATGATTTTTTATGAAATTTTCGAATATGATAGTAGAAAAACAAATGAAGTTGAAACAAAATGGCCGCGGATGTTAACTTTGTTAATTTAAATGGAACACCCTGTATATTTTTACACATTTGGCTAGAACGTTCTCTGTCGAGCACAGTCATATATGGTTTGTTGGGTCCATCTCTAACAATAAGCGAGATAGTATTAAAAAACGAAAAGAACGTTTTTTATTAAGAAAATAAAATATTTTGTAATTGTTGGACGTTTTTCGGGCATTTCTGCCTTTTTTCCAATTACGTAAGGATTTAGATTTATTTGCAATATATTTTGACATATCGAACATTGATATGGTCCAAAATGCGTATAGACATTTTAACTAAATCGCACTAATTAGTCCGTGAGGGGCTTATTTACTCATGGACAATGTTATATGGTAGGCCGTGACAGTGACAGGTAATATTATGACAACATTGTTATGTTATTGTTTGACAGTTTGTATTATTATTTATTTAAAATGGGTTACACAGAAGTAGAAAATTTAAATATTATAGGAATTAAGATAGAGTAGTTAAGATATTCTCCATAGTTTATTTTAATTCCTAATAATAATTCAATTTTCTACTTCTGTGTAACCCATTTTAATTAAATTATAATACAAACTGTCAAACAATAACAATGGAACGTTATCATGACATTACTACCTGTCACTGCGTCAGTCGAAGCGTTAAATACAGCATACAGTGTTGCCATATTTCCTTTCATTGGATCAGATGTTTGCTCAAATTTGTCAAAACGTATATTCATTCCATTATCTCAATAATTACATTGTAAGTGCATATTTTTATTGTTTTAAAATGTTTAGTAATATTTAATTCTTTAATTACAATTTTATTTTCCCGATCCTAACCATTTTTAAGAGCAATATTCACGTTTGATTAAAGTTTTTCTCCCAACTCCCATAAAAGCCTGTGTGTACATAAGAGCATAATTTTTAATATCATTTTTCAAAAAAAACTATATTGGCAATCGATCTGATATTTTTACACAAGGCAGTTGGCATATTTATTAACAGATTTCAATGATTTTGAAAACTATCTTACCATTTTTTTTTCGGTATCGAACCTCCTTAAAATACCTATACGCATTTTGGACTGTATCAATGTCCGATATGTCAAAATATATTACAACTAAATCTAAATCCTTACGTAATTGGAAAAAAGGCAGAAATGCCTGAAAGAAGTCTAACAATTACAAGATGTCTTATTTTCTTAATAAAAAAAACATCATTTCGTTTTTTAATATTATCCCGCCTATTATTAGAGATGGACCCAACAAACCCTATATGACTACGCTCGACAAGGAACGTTCTATCCAAATATGTAAAAATATATAGGGTGTTCCATTTAAATTAACAAAGTTAACATCCGCGGCCATTTTGTTTGAACTTCATTGGTTTTTCTACTATCATTTTCGAAAACTTCATAAAAAATCGTGCAACTTTTGTATTTCACATTTTTTTATAACTCTTGAAACAAAAAAGTTAGAGGGGGGGTCAAAATATAGTGAATCACCCTGTACATTAAAAAAAAAAGAATCATCAAAGTAAACTAAAGCCTTAAAAACTTAAAATAAATAAATCATGAGCTGGTAGAGAAACCACTTTAACCGCTCAGTTATTCGTCAAGAAACGAATTGAACGCAGAAGAAATTATTGAAATGGATTTTACTAGAAAACGACTCATGCTATTAAAATCTAACTAGAGTATCTTTTTTATGGAAAATATGATAAATTTTCATATTTTCGATATAAATCTGTTTATGAGATTGAAAGGAATGGGACATCCAATGCTGTTCCTTGGGAAAGTTAATTAAAAGGAAAGGCCGGATTTTGTATTTTTCCAATGTTGACGTTCCTCAACTGGTTTCTCTGTGACTGGAGTGGTAAAAGAATAAAGATTGTGATCAATGTATATATCAGAAATCATTTCTATGTCCGTGTCGTCTGTACACCTTGCATCTTCTGAATTTCTCGGTGACATTATTCTTACTTGTCGTGATTTAGTGTTCTCATATTCCTTAATCGCGTCTAATATAAATGATGGATCTAAACATTTTTTATTTTTCTTCAAATTGACTCCGATTATTTCAGGTGCAATACGTTCTTTATAAAATTGGCATAGTTTTGGTCAGTATACAGTTTTTCCACAATTCTTCATCCCTTTCAATAATTTCCACATAATACAGGGTGTCCCAGAATAACGTGTACCACGGAAGACCACAGATTCGTGGACTCGAAATAGGCAGATTTAGGTTAGTTCACCTATATCCCAAATCGCTTCGTTTGGCCGCTAGATGGCCTCAAAGTTCGTGAAAATTTTTTGAATTTTGTAAATATGTAATTCGAATACGTATTATTTGATTTAGACTCTTTTTGGAGTGTGGACTTTTGCTCTCAATCTACACATTTGGATGTTATACGGAGTGTTTTTTAAAACTTAAATACCTACAAAATTGATGTATGGTGACAATATCCGTTCATAACTTTTTCCTCTTTCGGGCAATAATGACAACTATTTTTTATCTGATAGGTGATACCATTTGGAAGTTTTTGGGCCTCTTGGTAGAATTTTGATTAAATGAGCGGTTTGGGTACCAAAAAAATACTTTTTTTAAATGTCTACATTATCTCGCCATCCATATTACATCCTGTTATTATTCTTAGGGCTTGGTATTGTATTTTTTTCATTTTGTTGTTATTACTTTTGCTTAGGGGACTGATTGCTTGGCATCCGTAATCAAAATGAGTTCTAATTAGACTTTTATATATATTATGCAAAGTGTTAGGGTCTGCGCCCCACCAGGTACCACATAATGCACGCATGATATTCATATTTTTTTTTAATTTTATCTATAATATACGTTGTGTGTTTCCCTAAGTATTTTACCTCCTTTGTCCATGGTATGTTGTTATTATTTTATATTTTATATTGCCTGGTATTTTTTTGGAATTTCCTTTTCTAAATATAACGGCTTGAGTTTTGTTGCTAGAAATCGTGAGATTATGTTTTTCAAACCAAACCTGGAGTTGACTTAGAGCTTTGTTAATTTGTTCAATTAAATTTTCTATCTGGTACCCACTGCATAAAATAACAATGTCATCTGCATAAGATATGATTTTAATATTTGAGGGTAGTTTTTCCTGAATATCATGAATGTAAATATTAAATAATAAAGGGCTTATCGGAGACCCTTGCGCTAAACCAATGTTAGTAACATTATTTCCTATTAGGTTTCCATTTTTATCTTTAATTTGAATAATTCGATTTGAGATGAGATTCATTACGCAATTACACAAGTATGTGGGAATGCCAATTGTTATTAATTTTTTATATAATTTGTAAATATTAACATTGTCGTATGCTGCTTTTATGTCTACGAATACCCCTACCATAAACATATTTCTGCTAAAACCTAATTGGATGTACCTATGTTGTTATATAACTTATATTATCAACTACGCTCTTTCCTGATCTGAAACCGCATTGTAGATCCCCGAAAATTTTGTTATTTTCAACAAACCATTCTATCCTATTTTTTATTAGGCTTTCCCATATTTTGCAAACACATGATGATAATGCTATTAACCTGTAGTTACTTGGATTGTTGTCTTGTTTATTTGGTTTGAGGAAAGGGATTATAGTATGTTTCTTCCAATCCGGAGGGATGTGTTCTCCTTCTAGGTATTTGTTAAATAAATTAAGTAATGTTAGTTTGACATTTATGGGGAGGTTGTTTAGCATAGAATATGAAATTTCGTCGACTCCCGTCGCAGTATCCTTTTTATATTTTAAATTTGTTTCTAATTCGGCATATGTAAATTTGTTAATGTTTTCATTGTTATCAATTCTTTGAAACCCGGGATCAATCTGACAGACAGTTAAATCGTTTAAAATTTCGTTCGCGATTTCAGTTGTTGGAAGTTTAGTATTATTATTGTCTGATAATGCATATGAGAATTTTTTTACCATTGACCATATTTCTGTCGTGCAAGTATTTCTATTTAGTTTTGAGCAAAATTCTCTAAATTTGTTTTTTTTTTAAATTTTGATTACTTTTTTGAACTGCTATATAATTGGTTACAGTCGGATTTTCTCTAAATTCCCTGATCGCTACTTTCCTATCCTTAACAATTTTTGAACATTCTTCATCCCACCACGGGGTTGATGGATACTTATTATTATTAAATTTGTTAATTATTAATAATGTTATATAATTCGTTATAATTAATATTTTTATTGATAGAATTAGTTTTTTCTGTTATATGAAGATAGAATTTTTTCCAATCTGCTTTCTTGAAGTTTCTTTTTGGTGTAATGTTGTAATGATGTTGAATATGTGCTTTATGAATTGTACATAAGATTGGGAAGTGATCGCTTGATCCGCAGTCTGGTATCACAGTCCAATTTGTTTTTATTGCGATTTGTGGTGAACATAATACTAAGTCTATTGCACTTACATTTGAACCGGGAGGGGTTAATCTAGTGGGAGACCCGTCATTCAACAGTATTAGGTTTAATGTTTCTAGAGTTGATTCTATAGTATTTCCATTAAAATCTTTTTTTTTACTTCCCCACAATGGGTTATGTGAATTAAAGTCGCCCATAATGATTCTTGGGGAATTGTATGCATTTACAAATCTAGACCATGTTTCTATGTTGATTTTATTGCCTGAGGGGCTATAGATGTTAATTACTGTGATATTATTTATTTTTATTGCCATCGTTTGTGTATTTTCAGGAAGGAAAGGATGGTTTTCTGTTACCACTGTGAAATCTATATTTTTTTTTATTGCAAAGGCAACCCCTCCATACCCGTCTGTTCTATCCTTTCTGATTATTTTGTATTTTTTAATGTGAAAGCTTTGATTTGATTTTAGCCACGTTTCATTTAAAGCGATGACATCTGGCTCATATTCATTTGTCAATAAAATTAAATTATGATTGTTTGCGTTTATGCTTCTAATATTCCAGCTAATAATGTTTAAATCTACTTTATTATTATTTTTAATATACATTTTTTATTATTTGTTTTTGTTTGTTATTTAATAAAATGGGTCTGTTGAGCACCCTGGTTTGTCCCTGTCCACGTATGTGGTATTTCGTTTGCAAATATGTTCTACAAAGCCGCCTATCACTTGTTTTATTTGTTCCTCACTCATGTTACTAATTAGTTCTGCTATCATATTTTCTTGATTTATGCTATCGGTGGGTGTGTTTACGATTATTGGAGAATTACTATAACTATTACTCCTTCTCGAAGGAGTTACTAGACACTGATTGTGTGCTACTTTATCAAATCCTGGTGTATCATTGGATTTTCTTTTTTTTGGATTTTGTGTAACCTGACTATATGATCTTAAATTTTTACTTTTACTATCAATCTCATCTAAACATACTATGCCCGAATTTTTACTTAAAACTGGGAAGTCCCGTGGATGTACATAATTTATTTGTCTTTGATATGTTTTTGGAATTTTTTTGTTTGCATCAAAGAAGGATATATTTTCCATTGCCATTTTTTCTCTTATAGCTAACTGTCTAATGTATTCCGGACAATTTTTATCTGTTGAATTGTGATTCGTACTGGCGCAATTGAGACATCTCGTATTTTCTACACAAGAGCCCTCATGAGTGTTTGTGCAAATGTTGCATTTTTTCCCCTTTACATTGTTTAAGAATGTGTCCAAATCTGAAACAGTTATAGCACTGGATTACGGGTAACTTGTAAGTTGTTACTGGCATTGTCAAAAAACAAATATCTACAGTTCTTGGTAATAATTTACCAGAAAATGTGTATAGTATTGTACTCGTGGGCACATATACAGTCTCCCCGTTTTCATTGATTGTTCGTCTGTTCATTCTTTTTATATCAATAATTTTATGATTATTTGTTTTTGAGAATTTGTATAGGTCATCTATTGTGAAATTTTTATCTACATATTTTACAATTCCCTTGCAAGATACAAGGTTTGAAGGAATAAACATATTATATCCTTTTTCTAGTAATGTATTATTCTCTAAGAAATTATTTGCTGCTTTATAGTTTTTAAATTCTACACTTAATCTATTCCTGCCCTTTTTTTCAAATTTTTTTATATGTTCAAGGTTAAGTTCAAATATTTCTCTAGCTATGCTTAGATGATTTAGATTTCCTAAGTTTTTTTCCAATGTCTCATTAGCTTGAATATACACTATATAAGGACCACAATCATTTGTCTGATATTTGAATTTCTTTTTATTTTCAATAACGGGATGATTATTGGGGGGCGAAGGCCCCCCAGATTCTGGGTTCATTTTTGTATTTTAACTTTATGAATTAGTTAATATATGTATTTTATTAATGAAATTGATGCTTTAATTAAATTATTGTATGTTCTGTAATTAAGGATATCTTACCAAAGGGGATGTTGAACACAAATAGGTTAGTAAATATGTATCGGCACCGGCTTATCGCTTAGTCGACCACACTCGTTCAATGCTCACACCGAACTCGACCAAAAATACTCCAATAACAATTGAAATAACCTGACATTTGTCAAGTTAGTTGTCAAATTATTGTTACGTATGTAGTAGTTTTTGCTGAAAATTTAAATAACATTTTCAACAAAAACTATTTAGACACAATAATTTGACAACTAACTTGACAAACATCAAGTTATTTCAATTGTTTTTGGAGTGTTTCTGCTCATGGCCAATTTGACAACAGGTTTGATATGAGAAAAACTGTCCAAAAAGTAGAAAATTGCAAACATCTCTAAAAGTAGTAACGGCAACCCTAACAATGCTTATATGGCTTGAAAGGAAATTTCAACCTGCATACGACAGAGTAAAAAAATACAGGGTGTTCCATTTAAATTAACAAAGTTATAGCCGTTTAAAGTTATTAAAATGTAATGGCAAAAATGAAACACCTAGTATTAATGTTTTAATTTGTTGATATACCATAATTTAGTGTTACCTATGCCCTTTACAGGTACCGAAAATCCACTTGATATCACGCTCCTGAAAAGAGTTACTAGCATCTCCGCAGACCCTTGTATCTGTCAAATTTTTTTTTAAATGTTAATATCTCAAATTCTATAACTCCTAGGTATACGGAATATTTAATAAATTGATACTCAAATTTCACGTAGAATCCTAAAATGCAGTAATACTTATATAGGGTGTCCCATTTAAAATAACGAAGTTGGTATCGACTTCCGGTATAACCAGAAATGCTGGAAAGTTCTAGATATTTTAGTTGTTTGTCCTAGGGATATTGCCATGCTGTCAAATTTTCAAATTTTTCGGAGCTGTACTTTTCTAGATATCGATTGACGAAGTTCCCAGTGGGACACCCTGTATTGGTGACTTTGAAATAATACGTTGCTAAGTCNTAACCATTCATATTTATTGTACCAATTTTTACTAAATGATCTGTTACTTCCGCAATTGTTTTTATTTATTAAATTTTTCATGTCAGGCGTAGGTTTTAATCTTGAAATAAATAATAATTTATCATCGAAAGTTAACATACAAAATTTTTTATTTAATAAAAAATTAATAATATCACCATTGCTACTCACCAATTCGCTATTTTCGGCTTACCATTTTGCTTTATTCCAAACTATTAAACAATAAAAACTTACCTAAACCACTATACTAACCCTAACCTAGAACTTACAAACAACCAAGTCGTGAAGTACAAGGAATAACAAATCTATCTCTACCTTCCTAATCTATGAAATAAAACTAACATCAAACCGCGTAAGTACCCGAAGAATATACGAGTGAAATCGAAGGGCTTGACCGGAGAGTAGAGTTATTTTAGGTAATTCAATTATGTATATTCAAATGATAATTTATTAAAAATCTGATTGAAATAAAAAAAATATATAAAATAGAAACTATTTTTTTTTAATCGAACAGTTTATTATTTGAAAAAATAAATAAATATGTATCGAATTTAAAAGTCCCAAAAAATAATTTATATCACTTCCATATTTACAAACTCGAATCTATTAAAATATTGAACATTTTTCAGGAATCACTCTTAATTTAGTTTAACAGTAACGCTACAAAATAACCTTAATAAATATAATTGTCAAAGAACATTCAACATGTAGATATTTATTTTTTAACGCGATTTAGAAATTATTACAAAACGGTTTATTACTTCGTTCACTAATATTCGTTTTCTGGAATACCTTTGCAGGGAAAAAGTGTTTTAATGTTCAAAAATTCATTTAAAGAACAAAATTACAGCACATAAATATACATATATTTCCAACCGCTGCTGGTTGGCTGGCGAAAGGCCGTAGCTGGCCGAAACAATACTCGATGAGTATGCGGGTGCGGGCTGTGTCCGGGCTCGCCCGACTTGGGCTAGATATTCTAAATTAGTGAACGACTTACGTTTCCGATTACTCTCTAGTCCTAGCCCTGCGTATAAGCAGGCAACGTACGGCGTTGTTTAATTCAGCGGCCACGGGCTGGCCCGAATGTTATGTTGGTTGCTGCCGAGATCATCCCAAAAATAATTTACATCACTCCCATGTTTACAAACTAGAATCTATTCAAATATTGAAAATTTCTCAGCAATCACTTTTAATTCAGTTTAACAGTAACGAGTTAAAATAACCTTAATAATTATAATTATCAAAGAACATTCAACATAGCACCATAGATATTTATTTTTTTACGCGATTTACAAATTATTATAAAACGGTTTATTATTTCGTTTACTAATATTTGTTTTCTGGAATACCTTTGCAGGGAAAAATTGTTTTAATGTNTACAACACTCGATGGGTGCTCAATGGGTATATGCGATATGCGAGCTGTGTGCGGGCTCGTCCGACATGGGCCAAATATTCTAAATTAGTGAACGACTTACGTTTCCGATTATACTGTCTAGTCCTAGATGCGTATAAGCATGCAAGGTATGGTTGGGGTACGGCGTTGGTTAATTCAGCGGCCACGGGCTAGCCCGAATGTTATGTTGGTTGCTGCCGAGATCATGATTAAAATATAATTTTAAAATTTGGTAAGGGGAGTTTCAAAGGAGGTAACGCATTTTAGATTTAATTTTATAAGAGCTGTCAAATCACTTTGATAAATATATACACAAATTTTTGTTAATTCTTCTGAAAATTTCAGGGTGGGCACTGCCCACCCTGCCCACCCCGACGAGCCGCCACTGGAAAACATATTCCCTGTGCAAGCTGAAGGAGCAGCGCACAAAATCATGGATAAAACGAAACTTCCAGAAAAAAAAAGACCGCTTGAAAGATCAGTCCCAAGTAAAATGTAAAAATATGAAGATCTTTCTATCGTGGTCAAGTTTTATGTCAGATACAAAATCAGCAATAAATAAACGATATTTATAATTTTGAAAGTTTTAATCGAATCTATAGTTCAACGACTAACTGCGCTTCCTGCCGTCCAATTAAAACTTTAATCATGAATCTCTTTGATCTAATTCAAGGTGCGACTCCATCCCAAAGTAGTGTGCGGATGCAAATTGCTTTGAAAGCTGCGAGTGAATAATATTTATCGTCAAACGTTTAAGCCGTCACTGCCCTGTTTTTCTTTTTAATTTAAACTAAGTCCATCAAACCAAACACAGTAAAGAGTATTTAGTGGACTTGACGGTAAAATATTATACCTATCGAAGTGTGGACAGTTTTAATTCGCGAGGATCAAGGAGTATATTAATTGTGAGAGTGAAATACTATATTGTTATAAAATAATGCAAAAAATTAAAGGGTCATATCGGGAATTAAACTCTAAGATCCTGGTTTTTAGATCTTTCAGTCGAAATTTTTTGGGAGCTATACGGTATAATTCTAAAAAACAGCGCGACAAAAAAATTTTGCAATTTTTATTTTACATTTTCCACGGACTTGGATTTTTTTTTCAGCTAAACCATTGCATGGACCAGATAGCTATTATATTCAGCTTCAATTTCCTTTTTTTTAAATTTCGATACGACCATTTTTCATTGAAATATCGAACTTTTAATGGAAAAGGATCCTTTTGTCTTCAATCAACGATATCTCGGCGACAAATAGTCGTACAGACAGAGCATAGAAGGGCAGTTTTGAAAACTGGAATAAATTTCCTATAACATACTGCTGCAACTTTCCGCAAATTTTTTTTTATTTTTTTTTCATCTTTTACACGAATTTTATAAAGCAGGAAAAAAGGGGTAATTTTTGGTTTTTTAGAGGCTAAATTAAAAATATTCACGAAATGACTAATGTTAAGCATGACTTTTACAGTTCGATATACCCAGAAGAACCCTGTGAAGTTTCATCTCGATCTAGAGAACCGTTTTTTGGTTTCAAACAGTCAAACTTATGAAAAAAATTGAAGGGTCATGTTTTTCGAGCTTAAACACTTCATAATCACGAGTAAAATGAAAAAAAAAAATTTTTTTTGAGGTTTTCTCACTTTTTTACCTCAAATAACGTTTAAACTGATGAAAAAAAAATATTCGAAAAATTTTTGAAAAAATTTTCGAATTTTTTTTTTAACCTTCCGGATATTGAAGAAGAAACAAAATCCAATTGTTTCCAGCACGATTCGGCTTTTCCGGTCCTATAGATCTGTTCATCGACTTTTAATTAAATTAGAATTAAACTTGATGACCCAAACCAGATTTCGACCCCGATTCATACCGTTTTTTGAGACTTTCTAATTAATTTTTGCGCAGCCTGTAGTCACTTAAAAAACAGTTTTTTACAAAACTACTCTTTTTCTTTGAAAAAAAAATATATTTTTTTTTGTATTTATACCAGTGGCGTCCATGCGAGAATAATAAAATAAATGTTTCTATTCTGTGGAAGAATATGTTGTTAATCAACTTTCTGTTAATTAATCTTAAGTTGTAAATTAGTCTTGTCTTTATGTATCTACTTTCTTTTGACTATGCCTATTCAATTGTTGTATTGACTAGAGGAAATATACGTTATTATTATTATTATCATCAAATTGATGAAAAATAAAAAAAATCAGATAAGAAAAAGGGTAATTTTGAAAAAAAACTGTTTTTAAGTGATTACAGATGGTATGAATCGGGGTCGAAATCTGGTTTGGGTCATCAACTTTACCTAATTTTAATTTACTTAATTAAAAGTTGATGTGCAGAAGTAAAGGATGGAAAAGCCGAATCGTGCTGAAAACAACTGGATTTTGTTTTCTTCAATGTCAGGAAGATTTTCCAAAAAATAAAAAAACTTCAAAAATTTGCCTGTTTTTTCATTAATTTAAACGTTATTTGCGGTAAAAATATGACAAAACCCCAAAAAAAATATGTTTTTTCCATCTTTGTTTTCAGCAGCCCAAAAAACATAGGAATACACAACCCACTCGACTTTGTAGGAGAATTGACACTTCACCCCCATAAAGGGGTGTGTGGGGGTGGTAAAGTGACGCTAGGGGGGTAACGAGGGGATCTAATTCATTTTTTGTAGTCT
>NW_019417547.1:0-12610 GCF_000390285.2 Anoplophora glabripennis
ATTTTGTAGTAAATCCAAGTACATATCGCCTGTCATGGAGAGTGCAATGATGGAAAATTTGAGGTATGGTGGAACAAAATTTTTTTTTCTAGAAATTTTGGTGGGGGGTGCTTTGCCCCCGGGCCCCCACAATTATTATCGAGGATTTCATATTATCATCCAAAGCAGCTTCAAAAATTATAGATCCAGCCAAAAAATTTTAAAAATTTATTGAAAAATACAAAAGTTACAGCAAAAAAACCATTTTTAATTCTCGACTTCAAGAGCTAATAACTCTACAGGGTGAGCCCGGAGGAAAAAATTTTATATGAACTTGTGACATTATTTTCTCATTATCTATCCATATCCGAGAGATTGCCCACCATTTCCGGGACACCCTGTATACTTTTTATACATGACTTTTTGTTTCAGCAAGCTGAATTTATAGATGCTAAATATTATGTACAATAACATATTAGTTTCCACAGTCATAAAAATGGGGGAAGNATATATATATAAATATATAAAAGTAGACTATTAGACGACTGTCTATGTTGAGAATTTTGGAATTTAGTCGGATATGTCAGTCAATTTAACAAAGAAGACTCTTTATTCAGTTCAAGCTTTCGAGCACTTTATTGTCACTTCCTCAGGAACTCTATAACGGTTACAATATTATGAAAAAACTTTAAAAGCCCAAACAAAAAACTATACTTACAAATGTTGAGATTATATTATAAAAATGATGACGCGACGACTCACGATATGGATCATTGTTTCGTCGCGTCATCATTTTTATAATATAATCTCAACATTCGTAAGTATAGTTTTTGTTTGGGCTTTTAAAGTTTTTTCATAATGTTGTAACCGTTATAGTTCTTGAGGCAGAGACAATGAAGTGCTCGAAAGCTTGAACTGAATAAAGAGTCTTCTTTGTTAAATTGACTGACATACCCGACTAAATTCCAAAATTCTCATATATATATATATATATACAGGGTGTTCCACCTAAGAGGGATTCTTCTGTAACCCTGTAATTGTAAAATTTATAAAAAAAATGGTTTTTATAAAAGTTGCCTGGAGTCATGTGGGCCATGTAAAGAAAATATTTTTAGTTTTACAGGGGTTCCATTTCGCATGGGCGTTACATAACTTTGTTATTTTAAATGGAACACCCTGTATATTATTGCAGCATTTTTGAATTCCTTGGTTAATATTAGGTAAAGTTTATTAAATGTACATGGTGTTTAAAACTTACCGTTTTAAAAAAAAATCACGATTTCAGCTCTCTAAATAAGACTAGATTGCATCTAAACTAAACAGTAAGAGTTACAAATCTGCAGCTTTCACAGTTCATATTGCCATAAATTACTTTATCTTGTCATCTGAGCAAAATGTGTACCTTATTCAGACTCGGAAATACTGAGACCTACATTTAATAACACAGACCAACAAAATTTAACTTTTTTTTGGAAGCAGAAACTTGAATATATATTTCCGAAGGATTTAGGTGCGCTGAATCCGAATCTGGCAGCAGAATTGCTCTATCACGTCTGGTTTTTGAGATATCCTAACCTAAAAGTGCAAAAAACACTGTTTTTCGTCATATTTGAGGTTATGTAGTAATGCCGTCTATTCTTTTTAAAAAAAACTAATACATTGAATCTAAAAGTACAAGGCTCCCTCCTTCGAATGCCGTAGAGTTTGCTCAAATATCTTTTTTCTCGTTGAGATATCACATGTTGAAATTTTTAAGTTTCTCAGTTTCTTAATATGCGAAAATCTACTAAGGATCCCTTAGACATCAAGCAGTCGGTTGCAATTCAGAAACTTCATACCTATACGGTTTGTGGGTTTGGAGTTGGTGGGGTTGGGGTGTGTAAGCTTGGAGTTTGTAGGTTCGGGTTTTGTGGGATTGGGATTTGTGGGTTTAGGGATTGTGGGTTTGGGGTTTGTGGGTTTGTGGATTTGGAGTTTGTGAGTTTGAATACGTATGTATTGAAGGTTTCTGAGTATGAAGTTTCTGAACTGCAATCAACTGGTTGACGTCTAAGGGATCCTTAGTAGATTTTCGCATATTAAGAAACTGATAAACTTGGAAAAAAATATATTTGAGCAAACTCAACGGCATTCGAAAGAGGGAGCCTTGTACTTTTAAATTATATGTATTTATACATAACCTCAAATATGACGAAACTCAGTGTTTTTTGCACTTTTAGGTTAGAATATTTCAAAAACCTGACAATAGAGCAATTCTGCGGCCAGATTCGGATTCAGCGCGCCAAAATCCTTCGGGAATGCATGTGTCTGCTTCTTGACCCTTGTTGACCTGTGTAATCTAAGGAGTTGAAAAACTTTTTTTTTTTTCAAATGGAAGGACCCATATTAATTGTCATGGCTGAATGCAAAACTTAATGCGCTTTCGATTGATATAAGGTTGTCCATACTAACAGTTTTCCAGAAAAATCAGGTTCTCTTCTAAAGTCCGAAAAAGTAACTATGTTACAGCGTCAAGAAGGCCTTGCAAAACCACAAAATAACTAGATCGATGTCGCATACCCAAAAAAGTTACAAAAAAAAAGATTCGAAAAGCATACGCTACTCAAAAAAAAAATGAGTACTGCAACTTCTCTCTGCTCCGTTCACGCTTTGATATTTTAAACCAAAATTACACAAAAAGTGTGCGGATTGAAGATGTGCTAAATTTCAAAAAAATATCCACAATAACCGGAATTATCACAAAAAATCATTTTTTAAATTTTAATTTTGACACCCTGTATTTTGAAAATAAGGCTCCGAAATGAAAAGTGACATAAGAAAAGTCTTATTATTTTACTCCAAAAAATATGTGGTTAACGGATTGACCTACTAATTTGTAACAGTCTGCATATTAACTATAATATAATTTAATAGTATTACAACTAGAGTTTGTTTAGTTTAAGTTTGAAGTTCAAACTACACCCTTATTTTATTTACCTCATACTGTTGAATATCGGATAACTGTAAAAGAAGAGATCCTCCTTTTTGCGGTGCTCCTCCACAAAGTGTGCCAGATGGATCTGTTACATCGCCATCTAATGTAACACATTTGCGCCTTATATGGTCATGAAAAGTTACTTGCTTAGCTACATTCATGTCTTTGCAGATAAAGACATTACCAAAAATAAATTCCATTGCAGTTTGAAGTTCTTTATCATATTCTATAAGAGACAAAGCAGGTCTACAATTTTCTTTACCAACCTAAAAACAGATATGGTAAAATTTTCCTACATATTTATTAAGTTCATTCTATTTAAATCATTCTATTGAAAATAATTATATGACCATTGCTTTAACGAAATATCTAACCAAGTAAATGAATGTTAATATTCGAGAACACCTGTGGGCGAAAATACAAAAATAAGTTAATAATATCACAGAGTAACAAGAAATTTTATTCAATGTTAATGTCTTTCCTCTCTTTTTATAATTGATTTTGTATTAATCCATAAAGTTTTCATATTTTACAGCCTATTTTGATAGAATTGTTAATTTAATTTTAACCTGTAGTTTCTAAAACATTAATGCTGTGTGTTTCTAAAACGGTCAAGTTTAGGGACTTTTACCAAGTATACTTTTTTTATTTAGAATTTAATTCAATTTAAAATTTCTTGCTTTAAACTCAGATTTTTGAAGGGCAAAAAAGTTAGACATGTTTCGACACTGACAGGAGAGTGAAACTAGTGCCCCCTACAAATGACTGCAATACAGATACTATATTCATAATTGTCTTGAAAACTATGTGTGCAAATTATCAAGATAATCCATATAGATACTCAAAATATTACAAAAAAATAGAATATTTTTTGGACTTTAACTCCCTGCAGAAAAAGTAGATATATTTAAGTAAGACATATTTAGTTCAATTCAAGGGGTGGTAGATGGGTAAAAAAACAAACTGCCAATGGTAGCTAATTTGGCAAAAAGATAATGGCAAAATTTCATGACTTTCTGCTGAGTATTGCTTTTTACTGGAATCAATTTTCAAATTTTTGTCGAGAGAAAACAATGCTGCTGCAATAAGATGAGTTTTGAAAGCCAGTAGGCTCGGTAGAACATAGAGCAACAGCAATATAGTAAATTTTGACATATGCTGCAAAATTCAAATCATTAAACACATTATTTATCTATTTTCATATATCTTTATTATTTTATTATTCGTTTGAGTTTTCTGTTAGATGACTTGTTACTGAATTATAGTTTATTTTATTTAAAAGAATGAAATTTTTGCTTATCTATTAAACTATGAGATTTGACAATATCCAAGTGTGTATGCGCTTGTGGTTAATGTATGCAGTTCTTTAAGGTCTAACTAGCTTATTCGGTGACAGGGTATGAAAATTACAATATAAAAAGGTAAGAAAAAATCAATTTGCACCATACAGTTTATGAAAACAAACTTATAATACGTGTTTCTAAAGGCCCTTCATATAAATATGACCTCCATTCAATGTTATATGAATAACAAATCTAAAATAAAAGTAAACATTATTTTATAAACATAAACTATTTTAATTAAATTTATAGGGGCACACACCATACATATTCAATAGATAAATAGTGGAGCACCGACATTGGAAGTTTGTAGCAACTGAAGTTAACGGTTGGTTTGAAATTACCAGATATGTTCGATTTAAAAATTTTTGTTTCTTATACTTGAAAACTTGCATCATAATTTACTACTAAAGTTGATACTTACTAATTCCTGAGCTAGACGTATTACATCATTATTCATTTTGTTAGCTCTTATCTTATTCAGTGGGATAAATGTTGTTCTCTGCTGAAGATTACCTTTTTGTAGAAGTTTTTTACTGGTAACTTCTGAATCAACAACAACGTTGTATAACTGAAAATAAGTATTAGGAAATAAATCATTCTTTTTCTTTTCTAATAGGTTTTTGATTTTGAGATCAATACGAAGTGTACTTTAACCCTTTCATTGTGGCACCAGTTTTCAAATGCTATTCCCGCTGTGCTGACATGGGCAAGCAATGCAGATACATACAATATTTATGTCGTGGATATGGCTGCTTGCCTCACTGAACATGATGACTTTTTGTCACCATCAAAAATGCCTTTGGAAAGCCATATTTCAGTAACGGTGTTCCGGAGGACTATAGGAACTTTTTTTACTATTTTTGGCTCTACTTTCACTTCCTTAAATTTTGTACCAACTTTTCCAAATACCCTGTATAATGTGTTCCAATGAAATAAACATTAAAAAAAAAAAAAAAAAATGGGAGAAATAAATCCGCAAATTGAGGAGCTGTAAAAACCCGCATGGTCTTTATGAAAATGTCAAATTGGCTGAAATTGTGGTAAGTTGTAGGTTTTGTGACCAACAGTCACTATAGTACTTGGGTCCAAAAATCAAATCAATTGTTTACTACAATCTTTCCGAAGTCAGTTGAACATGCAAAAAAAACCGCCTGGCAATAAAATTTAATGACTTTCATTGGCGTCCCTAAAAAAGTTTTCTGCTAAAGGTAAAAAATTATAATAATTTGTATATAATGTGTAGAATAAGTAATTTCTATTATATGTTCATTTGGCCAACAACATATTTTAATTATTTACGTCCTCAAACAATTTTATTATATTGCAGGTAAATTTTGTTTTGTTCCGTTTCAAAATGTCTCCAAAATGCCTTGTTGTAGTAATATTATTTCTTACTTTCGCAATCGTAATATAAATGATTAATAGATGGTGCCTATAAAAAATTAAAATTAACTAAATCACACCAAATTCCGCATTGCTGTACTGCACTGCTGGGCAATTTGTTAACCACTTGTCAAAAACTGAGATTTATTGCCCAGTAGCCCAATGCAGTTGTGTTAGATTTCGTTTGCCCGCGCTCGCATTCTTCAACTGGGCATATACATTTTTACCACCTCCACATGTAGTTCGACCAGACCTGTATATGGGTATGGTTAAATAAATATGGGAACAAGTTTTTCCAATATTTCAATGCCGAGTTGCTGCGTCAGCGACCGAACTTGGTACATACCGTCAACGTCTTAGTTCTTCAATTGATATCGGAAAGACTATACTTATAGCGGTCTGAGTCAGTTCTGCTGACGATGGCTGCACAGTAGTATGAGTAGAATATTGCAATAAAAACAGTAACTTTTGTAAAATGTTTATAAAAAAAATTAATCGGATGACTTCAAAAATTTGTTAATTAATTAACATTTTTGACATCTGCTGCAGACTGCTACGAGTAGGAAAAAATTGATTTTCACACCCAAGTACAGTGGAGACTTTTAATCAGTAACACAAAACCAACAACTTAGCCAATTTGACCGAGCTCACATTTTCATAGACTGGTGCGGAGTCTTTTAAAGAATTATAATAAAAAAAGTTGTTACTAATTAGGTTCATATTATATTAGGTATGTATATTGGAGATAAAATTTGATATTAAGTAACACTGATTTTTCTTTATGCATAAACTTTTATCAAGTATAACAATTTTCCAAGAAATCGATAAAACATTTTTTTAATATGTTGATCAATTATTTTTGTCTGCACCATACATGTGGTTACATTAAAAAAAAAAGATATTTATTACTGTCATTGTCAAGTAAATAATAAAAGTAGAAATAAACACATGGAATGGCAAAGGCTTACTACATAATGACCTGAATACTAATTTATGACAAATGACAAATTTTTATATACAGGGTGTTTTCAAAAGAAGTAGCATAAATGGTACTACCGAACTACACTAAAAAGAACACGTTTTGCATATGACTTTAGTAAAATGTTTAAAGCCTCTCAAAGTTTCCAAAAAATGTGAAATAGCGGCTGTACTTTGAAAACCAAAAAAGATATAATAGTCAAATTTTCTACTAATGCATGTGCAACTTTTCGACAATTTTTCGAAGGGGTTAAAATAAGCAATAAGCAGGTTATTTCTTGCTATAATTTTTTTTTTGACAAAAATTTAATATTCAAAAATACGTATCAGATAGTTTGACTCATTTTAAAAGTTTTGCCTCTCTTACTTTTTTGCTTTAAAATTAACCGCTTATTAACAAAAAAATTAAATTTTCTATCATTCACATTACAACTCGCACTATTGCAACTTAGAAATATTTAAATGGCAAATAATTTTACTAATGATGACATGTTGCAAGTATTTTTTGAATGTCGGAAAAACTGTGCCGTACCAAGAAGAATGTTACCACCAGTGGACGGAAATTATCATGACAGCCGCTTACTTAAATATTTCTTAGTTGCAATCGTGCGAGTTGTAATGCGAATGATAATGTATTTAATTTTTTTGTTAATAAAAGGTTAGTTTTAATACAAAAAAAGTGAGAGAGGTAAAAGTTTTAAAATAAACCAGGCAATCTGATATGTATTTTTGAATATTCAATTTTTGTCAAATAAAAAAATTGTAACAAAAAATAACAAGGGACAAAAATTTTCGAAAATCCTTCAAAAGTTGCACATGTATTAGTAGAAAATTTGTGTAAAATTTGACTACTTTGACTTTTTTGGTTTTCAAATTGCAACCGTTATATCATATTTTTTTTGGAAACTTTGAGACTGTAACTCTTAAGGGGTGAACACATTTTTGCCCATTTAACTATTTCTGTAACTCTTAAAATAAGAAAGATACCTATATAGGACAATTAAAAAGTTGTAACCCTGTATATTTATATATTCCCGCCATGAAAGGGTTAATGCACTTCTGAAATATTTTTTCTAAATTTTTGTGTAAAGGAAACTTTATAATTTATTCATTGTCGTAATTCATTCAAATTACCGATCAAAATACTACTATCTTTTCATGTGCAGGGCTCGGCTTTTGTAGCCGATTGGTAACATAGATAAACCGTTCACCGGATATTAGTACTCAGGCCCTACATTAAATAGAAAATTCAGATCATACATTATTAATGTAGGAAAGGCCAATTGTTCATCGGATTTTTAGCGGTTAAATTAATAAAAGTTCGTTATAGTCCACAGTACAGGCCCTCCCTGGAAAGTTGATTACCACATACTTTATAACTCGTGAGGAGCTTTGTTTTGACGAGTCTAGCACAGTTTTCCTCTGCGACTTTTCTCAATTCCTCCGCTTTTCCACTCGGAAAAGTCCAAAAACAAGGCAATTTCCCGGGGTCTTGAAAAGTCAAGACCGCATCTTTTTTTTAGCTTAAGTTACTGGAAATTTTGTTACAAATGCCGATTTAAATTTGTCCGACAGAAATTCTTCCGACATTGACGTGTCTACCGGCCGAAACATGCCAAAATGACAGGGTATTGAAAATCAGTTACCACATAGGTCATTTTTAGTATTAATTGTAAATAATTAATTCAGTCAAAAAGTATTGTTGTCCGACAAATTTCAAGCCGCGTTTTTTCAGTCCGACAGCTGGAAATCGGAATTTTCACGGGGTATGATAAATCGATTACCACATATTTAATATTCATTTTTCCCACTTTTAAATTTACTGTACAAAATAGTGATATAAATAAGTATCCAACGATAAAAAATCAATAAATTAATAAGCGTGATGAAATTTATTTTTTTCACTCCAAAAATTTGATATTTATAAATGGTTATTAATTATTATTATGTAAATTATTATTTGTTTCAAATAAATAATATAATACGTATTGCTTATTTTATGCTTACAAATTTTAAAGTTATAAACAGATGAAGTTATTTTTGAGACGATTAATAAATACATAGTTCAACATATTCAAACTATTTTCTCGTGTAATATTTTAAAAGTTCCCCTCATGTTACTTTCACGAGTAGTAGCAACTATAACAGGTTTAGTAGTAAACCAGTATGGTAGTACAAACATAGCAAGGCTGGTATATCCTAGGTTGTCTCATAACTCCGCCAACCAATGGGAACTAAGTGAGGAATTGGCGCGCTTGACGACAGCCTGTATGCTACATTTAAATGAACTTACGAGTTTTATACTGTTTTATACTTTATAAATGTCATTTTGATGGAATTTCAAGGTAGATAACTACATATATATTTTTAATGTATTTTGGAAATACTAACTATTAACATAATATTTCTTGTATTGTTAATTTTAAATAGTATTTACTATTCTAGGTCCTGCAGCTTCCTTACAAATTATTTTCGTACCTATTTATTATAAGTTTTGTGTGAATTTAGTGACGATGTTTGGTAGACTAATGGAAAACTTGATTTTGTTACTCTTTCATTTTCATGGGGTGATGAAACTTTTAATATTAAGTTTATTGAAAATGATATATCCTATTGAAGGCCAATGACTATATTTTCTAAAAAAATTATAAAATTTTTAAGTTTTACAATAAAACCTGGTAAAAACAACACATGAAAAAGTTTAGTAATTTTTACCCTCAACCTCATTCTCGAGAGTAGATTTGGCAAGCTATACAGGGTGTCCCGGTACTTGATACAAAAAAGTCGAGTACAAGTATATGAGGTCAAAATAATATCAGTTCTTCATATAAATTTTTTTCATACGGGCCTTCGTTAACAAGTTACGGGCCCTCAAAGGTGAAAATTAAAAAGTTATTTTGATTTGTAGTCTCTAAACTATTAAGTTTACCATGACGCTTTGGTGATTGATAACACATGCGTGCAGCTTGATGTTAATGTTGTAAGTGAACTTCATTAAGCCCAGAATGCTAGGGACGGACTATGCCCAATGCTTAACAACCCAGAATTTTTACATAGATGACAATCGCTGCCTGTATCAAAAATAAGTTCCCTGAAGAATTTGCCAATGAAAATACCCTCTTGGTTCAACTCGGTAAAATTAACAGTTAAGGAAATATTTGTGATTTTATGTCATAGTGCACATAGACGGCGCCTCCACCATTTTTTTATTTTAATTTTTAATTTTACATAATTACTATGTTAGAACCGTATATATTTTTAAAATAAAAGCCTAGAAAATCTTACTGTCTGCTACTGTAATTTTCACTAACAAAATTTGACAAATATATTTTACACATAACACAAAATAGAAAAACAAAACAATAATAAGTTAAAGTTAAAAAAAACAATTTAAAAGTAAGAAAACTATCAAAATACATTTTCAATACCTCCGCACACTTCCTAAGTCTACGAATATTATTTGTTTGTACACGAAAAAGCATTACTGGGGTATTACCACAATGGAAATTAATTCTTTGTAGCAATTCATCCCTTGTCTGTACTGGGATTGCGTATATTAAACTTTTCAAGTATCCCGACGGAAGAAGTCCATCGGATTAAAGTTTGGAGAACTTGGTAGCCATGAAATTGGGCCTCCTCTCCCAATCCATTTATTATTAAACACAATGGATAAATAATTTTGTGCATGAACCAAACGTTTCTTCGGGTGTCTAATGGAACATCGTCTAAAAGTGGCTGCAAATTATTTTGCAAAAACGCCAAATATCGATGTCCATTTAGACATTCGTCAAAAACGTATCGACCTATTAAATTATTACCCCAGAAATGCTTTTTCATGTACAAACAAATAACATTCGTTGTCTTAGGAAGTGTGTGTTGAGGTGGAAGGTGCCCAAATTGAAAATGTATTTTCATAGGTTTCTTTCTTTTAAGTTATTTTTTTAACTTTAACTTATTCCTGTTTTGTTTTTCTATTTTGTGTTATGTGTAAAGTGTGTTTGTCAAATTTTGTTAGAGAAAATTACATTAGCAGACAGTAAGATTTTCTAGACTCTTATTTTAAAAATATGTACTCTTCTAACATAGTAATTAAATGCAATTAATAATTAAAAACAAAAAATGTTGAAGCCGCCGCTCGATGTGCACTGTGACATAAAATCACAAATATTTATTAAACTGTTCATTTTACTGAGTTGAACCAAGAGGGTATGTTCATTGGCAAATTCTTCAGGAAACTTATTTTTGATACATGCAAATTGTGATCGTCATTTATGCAAAAATTCTGGGTTGTTAACCATTGGTATAAGTTCGTCCCTGGCGTTCTGGGCATAATGAAGTATTACTTACAACTTCCAAAACAAACTGTACACATGTGTTATCGGTCACCAAATTTGCATCATGCTGAAATTAATGGTTTAGACTGTAATTAAAAATAACTTTTTAATTTTCACATTTGAGAGCCCGTAACTTGTTACCGAAGGCTCGTATGAAAAAAATTTAGATGAAGAACTGATATTATTTTGACCTCATCTAGCTGTACTCCACTTTTTTGTAACTAATATTTTATAGTAAATTTTACCTAGCAGAGTAATAATTATTGATAACATCGTAATTTCTGACAAAATAAAACTTGCATGAGGGTACTGCTATTTGTAGTTTTAGGGTGTTCAGTCAAAAACAATTTCCATATTTTAATTAACCAATGATACTAAACAAGAGGGATTTTAAAACTAAGGAACTAACCGCATAATTTGTGACAGTCTTTAATAAAGTTGATGTAAATCTTAATATTTTTGTTAAAAAGTTTGTTATTAAGGCACATTTAAAGTAATGGTTGGTTTATAAAAAAGTATTAGTCCTAACTTAGTCTTAGTCTTAGCCTTAATCTTAGTCCTAAAAAGTTAAATGTACAGAATGTAATGTACCGGTTTATAAAAATCCCTAGTCGTAAGGAGGTCTTAAGACATGACCTTGAAAGTTCGCATCTTTTAATTTTTCTAGGATTAAGACTAAGATCTGAGAAGTGCGCATGCACAAGTATTGCATTTCGTAGCATAGTGACCTCTTGTCTTTGTCTATGGTGGTCGCCAATACGCCATTACCATAGTAATAGGTTATATTTTTCTTTTCACTCATCAAGAAAACAATTTAAAACAAATAAAATAACATTACCACAGAATAATAAACAAGTGATATTGCTGTGATATTACTAGCCATGCGCGTAGTCGAATCGCTCATTGGTTAATCTTAATAAAATTAGGACCACACATTGTTTTTATAAACGTGTACCTATTCTTAGGACTAATACTAAGGTTAGTGTAAAGGTTAATACTAAGACTAAGACTAAGTTAGGACTAATACTTTTTTATAAACCAACCATTACTAGCATAATTATGTATGTAATTTTCCGTTATTTTAAGTTATAAGAAAAGCCAAGCAAAAGAATCACACTTTGATGAAAATAAATCAATTACTTTATGTCAACACTAGTCCAGATATTAAATTTCTGAAATTGAAAATGTGTTTAAGGACGGTTTCAAACAGTTTTACAATTATTTTCTTATCTATGATTTTTCAAACTAGCCTCCTAGTTTGAAAAATCCGTAATAAAAATAAAATACAAATGTCATATATATTTTTTTATGTCACTCACCTTTTCCATCAAATGTATTAATTTCGTGGTTCGAATTATAGTCCAGACGGTATCTGTTTCAAAGAGTCCATTTTTGGGTGAATCGTATATCTACGGAGATTTTTGGCTTTTTGGCTTTAAAATATCACTAGAAATGAAAATTTTTCTATGCGCATAAAAAAACGTGGGCTTAACTTTTGGCGGCACAATATGTTAAAAAAATTCGAAAAATGTCATGTTTTTCTTCCTATTTAATTATGTATCTTTTCAAGAGTTGATTTTAGGCGAAAATGAAACAGGATAAAATCAACTCTTGAAAAG
>NW_019417547.1:14075-17160 GCF_000390285.2 Anoplophora glabripennis
CACGGTTACAAAACCATTACCTAACAATTTAAAGCGTTTATTCAAATCTACCACCCTCCATATCTCCCGCATTTTTTCCGCAAAGGAGTTAACATAACACATTTTCAAAAAGTTCAAGCTTTAGAAGCAGCTGATTTCCCCAATCGTCTTGAATTTTGCAATTGGTTCCTAAGTGCAGCAGAACTTTATTAACAAAGTGCTCTGGACGGATGAATGCTGTTTTACTCGTGCTGGCGTTTTAAACAGATACAAAACAAAAGTATTGCTTTCTCAAAAACAATAAGTGCCTACCTAGGGTATACCAAAGTTTAGATTTACATTATAGTTTTCATTTATTATGTAAACTTTGGTTATACGCAACTGCATATTGACTAATAAATTGAAATACTAAAACTGTGTATTATTTAACATAATAAATTATAAAACGTGAAAACGTTAATAATATTGAAAATGATAAATTGTAATAACCGTACATTCGAAAACAATCATCCCTATTCATTGATGACACGATTTTCCTTTGATAAAAGACCGACAACTTTTTGCTCTACTTTGCATGGAATACGATTCTACTACAGTTCGTATTAGTTTAGGAGCCAGATAGGGTTCCGTGTATTAGCTATAAAAATAAACTTTTTACAGCCATTTAAACATTTAATTTGTTGATAACAATTAATCTGACCACTTTCAGGCTTTGCCACCAAGTTTTTGGATTCAGGAGGTCAAAATACTTTAGAATAAGTTGTTTGCAGCCGTGGGACTTGGCAACGGAACCCTGTCTGGCTCCTAGACTAAAGTGCACACGTGCAAATCAGAAGGTTATTGACCTCGACACAGGTTAGCCTAGGTCAGAAACACGTACCGAGTTGTTTATTTGTCTCCGTCCGATTGTATTTTTATCTTCTATTACTTACAGTCAATATTTAAATACTACATACATTTCACCCTCTCTTTATAATTTATCTAGTGAGTGTTGGTTTTTTATGTCATGATTTCTGTAATTAAATTGAAATGGTTATGAAATGAAATTTAAATTACTTGAACTCTTGGGGTTTTGTAGTTTAGCAGTTTAGCTTTCAGAGGAGATTCGGTGTCAATGTATGGACAGGAGTATATGGCGATCGTTTAATTGGGCCGCATTTTTTACCTGAACATCTGAATGGGCCGTGTTACTTTCAATTTTTAGTAGAAGGCTTATAGCAAATTAAAAAATTATCACTATGATGTTAATAAACAATAATTTTTGGCAAGTCATGTTCAGACCTCCGCGAGGTTCTTGCTGGGCAACAATAACAATTTAATATGTTGATTGCATAATTATAAAAAAAAATTATAGCCTTTTAAATTATTATTGGCTGGCGTGAGCAAATCGTTTATTTATTGTCTTTATATGTGCGAAAATATATAAATATAGCAACATTGCATCTAGGTTGCTTTGTTCATATCGTAGCCGGCTGACGTCAGCCGGTCAGTAACAGCCTGAAAAGGGGGTTAAATAATGATTTGAAATTTTTTTTTTCAGCTTAAATATGCATTTAATTTTTTTTAATCACGCCATCGTATTATACTCATTTTTCTCTATCTGCTCTTAAAATTAATGACATTATGACTGAATCACCCTGTATGAGATAATTTCTCATTTGCTTATATTTTAAACAGTAAATAATATTTGAATTATACTTTAATCACAAAAGAAATGATGATTAAATTAATAATTAATTAATTAATTAATTACTAATTTTCGATATATTTTGAAAATTGTTGTTTAAACAATTTTAGAATATTTAAATAAATTTGTTTTTGATCTTTGGTAAACAGTATATCCGTTTATGCATTTATCTTTGATACAATAAAAAAAATAAAGTTGATTATTAAAGGAAGTTTGAAGATAATTATCGGACTGTTGAAAGACCAATTTAACGATAGGCATTTGAACATACGCTAATTGATTTTTTTAAATCGCGAGACATCGATTTAAAAAAAATCATCAAAAGCGGAACTTTAGAAGCTGATATTAAAAATTTTTAAGCGCATCGCGGTTTTGAACTCGCCGATTCAATTTCGAGCAGGCCGAAGGGGCCGCGCTCTTGCTTCTCCCACAACCACCACCCGTACGATTTTCTTGAATTTCTCGCTTGCATAAATAACTTTAAACGCGTTTTAAAATAGGTTGCCAATGAAGAAAAGTATTGCAAACTTAGACCTGGTAAGCACTCGGAATACCAAAGGTATTTTTCCAAAAATTAGCCCGGATGTCCCAGTACATTTAGTGTAAATGACAGTTAACTTTGATCGGCTATAACTACGTAACTAATTGACCAATCGATCTGTTTTTTTTTTAAAGATGCGTCTTTCCAATAACTTTTAAAACCTGCTTTAAAAAATTTGATTTCATTGAATATTCACAAAGTTATTCTAATTGTTTATAAGTACAAAAATTCGACCAATGTTTAAACAAGCGCCAAGCTCTCCTAATTGACGGATTCGAATTTTTCAAAAAGCGTTTGAAAGCTTGAGAGTCCTTCTATATGTGATTAAATTTTCAAGTATCTAAGGGCTTGGTTTTTGCTATGCAAAATTTTGAAAATTTGCAAATTTTTTTTCAAAATCTGGATTGCAAAGTTATTATGCGAAATCTATCGAACCGATTTTGATGAAATTTGGTGTGATGATTCTACAACACATGAACTTTTCTTTTCTTGAAGGTCCTATACCCAACTTAAAGACCCCAAAAAAATTCTCTAAAAAGTAATATTTTGTAACCCCATTTTTGGCGATTTTTACAATAATAATCATGATTCATTCGATTTGTAACTAGTCATATTTTGTAAAATTTAATTACAAACATTTTGTTCCTCTTCCATTTTCGCTTAAAATCAACTCTTGAAAAGATACATAATTAAATAGGAACAAAAATATGACATTTTTAGATTTTTTTTAACATATTGTGCCGCCAAAAGTTAAGCCCACGTTTTTTTTATGCGCATAGAAAAATTTTCATTTCTAGTGATATTTGAAAGCCAAAAAGCCAAAAATCTCCGTGGATATACGATTCACCCAAACCAAAACAGATACCGCCTGGTCTATA
>NW_019417547.1:17363-64484 GCF_000390285.2 Anoplophora glabripennis
GAAACTTCATTATGCCTAGAATGCCAGGGATGGACTATGCCCAATGGTTAACCACCCAGAATTTTTGCATAGATGACGATCGCAATCTATCTGCATAAAAAATAATTCCCTGAAGAATTTGCCAACGATAATTGTGGAGATAATGTGGGTGTGGGCTCTGCAAGGGCTACTTCTAGTGGACTGTATTTTGGAGACGGATTCCCGGGAAATAATAACTCCGTTATTGAACTGAACACTAATTTATTAACACTGTAATACTTGAGTATTGGTTTGACAATAGGTACGAATTTTTCTATCTTATTTGACAGTAGTAAATCTGAGAACATGCGTTTTTCTACGCTTGCTTTACTTTTAATCATATTACTACCTTAGATAGGCTTAACCGCAGTGAGGCCGAGGACTCGCTCTACCTATCCGATAGATAAACCGCGAATTTATTTAAACTTACAACATCCTCCCCACGCCAAAGTGATAAAAGTTGGTCTTTAAACCATATCAGATTGCGGTAAAGGGCAAATTTTGGTAATTGGACGTACAAAAATACCATGGGCAGTTCGTACCTTCACTACTCTTACTTTTTGATCTGGCCCTGGCATTACTTCAACGATTCTAGCGATAGGCCACATTATCCTCTTTTAAAAGCACTACCATATTTTCTTTCAAGTTAGAGAGGACCTTAGACCATTTAGGATGGTTTTGTAAACGATGGAGATACTCAACTGACCATCTTCGCCAGAAGTGTTGCTAAATGCTACTGCACCGCTGCCAGAAAGATAACCTATTATCAGGAATATGACTAACGTCTCTTTCAGGGTAAGAAGTTAACGATTCCCCTATTAGGAAATGACCTGGGGTGATGCATGAAAAATCGGAAGGGTCATTTGATAGTGAACTGATTGGTCGTGAGTTTAGGATAGCCTCAATTTGGGCTAATATTGTTGAAAGTTCTTCAAAAGTTAAGTTTGAATTTCCGATTACTCTACAAACATGGAATTTAGTCGATTTTATTCCAGCTTCCCATCCATTCCTCTCCAGTTTGGGGGAATGAATTTCCATTCAGTTTCACGTAACGTCAAAAAATTCTGAATAGCATTACGGTTTGCTGGTAATTTGAAAAATTCGTATACTGCATTGAGCTGATTGTGAGCTCCTTTAAAATTGGTAGCGTTGTCACTGTAAATGATTGACGGTTGTCCTCATCTAGCGATAAATCTTTTCAACGTTAATAAGAATGCTTCAGTTGACAAACTGGAAACTAATTCGATGTGGATCGCTTTTGTGACCATGCAAACAAAAAGAGCTATATAACATTTAGTAGTAGCTGGTCGGCGAAGCTTTGACTGTTTTATGAATATTGGTCCGCCAAAGTCTAACCCTACTTTAAGGAAAGGTCGCACGATTGATATTCTGTCAGCTGGGAGTGATCCCATGATTTGTTGAGTGGGTTTCGGTTTAAATCTTTGACAAACGACACAATTTCTTATGACCTTTTTTATTTCTCGCAAACCATTTAATGGCCAAAATCTTAACCTAATATTTGCCAAAACAATTTGTGGTCCGGCATGTTTAAGTAACTCGTGTTCGTATTTAATTAACAAGTTTGTAAAATGAATTTTTGATGGTAAGATCATTGGGTGTTTTTGATCAAAACTTATGTCAGCTTGATTTAATCGACCACCTACGCGTAATATGCCGTATTCATCCATAAACGGATTCAATGAATGAATGGTACACTCTGATAATGAATTTTTCGACCTCAACTCCGCAAGTTCTCGATTAAAATAAGTTTCCTGGACGCAATTGACTAATTTTCTTAATGAATTTTTTAATTCTTCCACAGATAAATTTCCTGTGAGTCGATTAGTGTTTGACTTGGAATTGTGAACAAATCGTAAACAATATGCCAAGGATCGCTGTAGTCTTGAAAACCTAGAAAAATTGGATATAAATAAGGTTCTATCTGAAGTTACTTGAGAGATCAACGTAGTCTTTCTTTCTTCAATGGCAATGATTTCAGGTAAAGACGAAGGCTGATTTTCAAATGTATAGTTATAAATTTGAAAGAACTTTGGACCGTGCCACTGTTACGTAAGTTTTGCGTTGTTAGGAAACAGGGTTAGGCCTCGACTAAGCTACAGTGGAGTCGGGGAGGATTCAGAGTTCACAAAATATGTTTTATTAATGAATTTTAATTTATAGTCAAGGGCGCCAAGTGATTTTCTATAAGCCATATACCCCCAAACTGATAAAATCACTAAAGTTTACAGCAAAACGGTTTGAGTGGTTCAAACAAATGAAAGGACGTAAATTTTATACAAATATTAAATATTTAATGTAAATTTAAGGAACAGTAGTACATTAGTTTACGGAAGTACACTAAGTTTACACAAAAAAAAATATGTAATAACTAGGTATAATAAAGAGCTTAACTCGTGTAAAGCCTGTGTTCGTGTGAGAAAATATCGTACGGTATGTTGGGTATTTCGATAATGTGAAATAGTGTATTTGGACGGGTTTAATAAATAAATCATAGACACTAAGGTGTTCAAAACAATAAATTAATCCACTATGTGGTACTTATCGTCGCTACATTCAAGGCATCTCAGTTTTCCACCAGCTTTTCACGCCGTTATCAAGGTCCATCTACGTAGGATTTTTCTAGTGGAAGTGCCCTGTCCTCGAACTGCGTGCCTATGACTATTTACTAGATTCCTAGCGGGATAACCAGGGATAAAATGACGAAAGAGTAAAACTCTATATGACTCCTGGAGAACTTTATAAGATATAACTTCTTAGCCAAAAAAAAACACCTAAAATAATAAATGACGAATAAATTCCCATTCTCGATATGACTTTCGACTGACACCACTATTTAAATAAAGAAACTCACCTCAGGTACGAATTTCCCTATGCACCGAGATGTTTTTTTCATTGTCGCCTAACCGCATCCCATATTGGACAAGAAGACCAATCAATCCAACACATATATACCAAAAATACAGTCTTCTACTGTGAAGTTGGTGAAAATCCGTTATTATTTAACGATATATCTATAACTTCACCAATCTCCTATTAACTTCGAATCGATCGCTTGTGTATAGTGCCAGCGAAAAGGAGAACCTTTTTTCAAATTATAATTATATTAAATTCATAAAACCAACGAACACTAGATGCCACGACCTACACTAAACTCTTATATTTAACTACAGAAACCTATCCTTTCGCACCTTCGCTTCAAAAGTGTCACAACTCAAAAAATTCAATTTTTGACATAATACCACCATTGATTTTGATTTTCAGTTAGTTGCAGTTAAAATGGTTCCAAAATGCTATTTGGTTTTTGGCCCCTTTGCTGAAACCTTTATAATCATCAATAATGTTTTTAAACAATTTAGTTACTTTTGTCGCTAGAGCTTTTTCATCTTTTCTGAAAAATGAAGGATTTTGACTTGTGACACTTTTGAAGCAAGGGTGCGCTTTATTTAAAATAATTTAAAGTTAGCTAATATACGTTATACCACCATAACTGACATGATTTTATCTCAGGGGCATTTATCCCTCTAGATAATAAATCAGCGGGATTATCAGAAGACGGTATATGTTTCCAAGTGGCAGTCGTAGTGAGTTCGTGGATTTCTGAGACTCTGTTGGCTACAAAAGTAGTCCATCGACAAGGATCGGAGTTTAGCCAACTCAGTACGATTTGTGAATCTGTCCACAATAAAATTTTGTCAAATTTTAATGAAATTACTTTGTAAACTTTATGAAATAATCTTGCTAGCAAAACAGCACCACAAAGTTCGAGTCGAGGTAACGAGACGACTTTGAGTGGGTCAATTCTTGATTTTGAACATAATAATATTGAAGAACACGATTGATTAATATATAAAACTCTCACGTACAAACATGCGCCATATGCAGATTTCGCGGCGTCTGAGAATCCATGTAATTGAATTTCCTGAATGGGGGTAGAACAAAAAATCCATCGTGGGACAGACAGAGATGACAAATTTGAGGTATTTTTTGAAAATTTGTCCCATATTCGTTGCAATTCTTGGGGCAACTGTTCGTCCCACCCAATTTTGCTTAACCAAATTTTTTGCATCAAGATTTTTGCTGTTACTACAATTGGACCAATAAACCCTAAAGGGTCGAACATTTGAGCAATACATGAAGGAACCTGTCTCTTTGTCAGGGCTTTATAAGATGAGGTATGAACATGTGAAAATTATCTGAATTGGAATTCCATGAAATTCCCAACACCTTATTATACGAAGATTCGTTCAAATTGACATTGCTAGCCTTTTTATTATCTACAATGCCTTTAAGAATGATATTGTTGTTTGAACACCATTTATGCAGGTAAAATCCTGAGGGCTCTAACATTTGTTTAAGTTCACCTATAAGTCGAGTTCCCTCCTGAACTGAATTTGCTCCCATTAAAATGTCATCGACATAGCATTGTGATAAAATGGCCTTTGAAGCCAAGGGGTAAGTTGTACTTTCATTCTGCGCTAAATATGACAAACACCTAGTGGCTAAAAATGGAGCACGATTGGTGCCATACGTTACTGTGTTAAGCTGCAAGCATCTTAATTGACCTTTCGGGTCATCTCTCCATAATACGTTTTGAAGAAAACGTTGTCGAGGATTTATTTCTATGCATCTATAAATTTTTTGTATGTCTGCTGTTACTGCAAACTTAAAGGTGCGAAATCTAATGAGAATGTCAAATAATTCCGGTTGAACCGTCAACCCTTTGAGCATAATGTCGTTTAACGAAAGTCCTGTCGTGGTTTTCATAGATCCGTCAAACACTACTCTTAACTTAGTAGTAGAGTTTGACTCGCGAATTACGCAGTGATGAGGCAAAAAATATTTATGAATGTTTGCTGATAGCGTAGTTTGAAACGGAACATAACTTGCATGGCCTAAGTCTACGTATTCGTCAATGAATTTCTTATATTGTAAAAATAAATTTTGATCATGGGAAAATCGTTTTTCTAAGGCGAAAAATCTGCGAGATGCAAATTCATAGGAATCTCCTAATTTGAGATAGCCGTTTTCGTTCTTAAATGGCAGGTCTACTTGGAACGTACCCATTTCAGTGTGTTGAACGGATTTTAAAAAGTTTTCTTCACACTGCTTGTCTTCCGGTGACATAACTAATTCAGATGTTATTACCTCTAACTGCCAAAACCTTGGAATTAATTCTTCAACAGTCTGTGTTTGCGACAATAAATTAACAGTTAAATTGACTGCCGAATTTTGATTGGGCATTGGACCCCCAACAATCCAGCCTAAATACGTATTCTGTAATGTGGGCAAATTCTGACCTAACCGTATTAGTCCGGGAGCTAGCACTTCAAAAAATATGTCTGCCCCAATAAGCATGTCTATGTGGGACGATATATAAAATTTCGGATCTGCTAGTTTTAAATCAGAGGGTATTTCTGATGTGTGAACATTAATATTAGAAAGTGGCAAAGGGCAGGTGATTTTGTTTAAAACAGTGCAAGATGCTTCAATGTTAAAGTCATTAATTACTTGAGACTGAATCTTTAAATCTACCATTAAATTGGTATTTGCTGCGATATTTAATATGCCTTGTATATTAATGATTTTCTTATAGCCATTAACCTTAAGTCGCTTAAATAAATCAGTGGTTATGAATGTGGTTTGTGAAGCTGCATCTAATAATGCCCGCGCTTCCAATTTAACACCTGCATTGGTAACTAATAATACTCTTGCTGTCGCTAATAGAATTTGAGAATGATTTGACTGCGCAGCTAATGTCGGATGTTCTGTAACAGCAGATGTGACGGAAGATTCAACCGTGGACGCTTCCGTTGGAGACGCTGTCTCATTATTATCCGTGGTACTAGCGAGTGTGCTTGTATTTGATGTGTCACTTTCTTTTTTCAACATAGATATTCCGTGCAAAAACGTGTGATGCCTTTTTCCACATACTTTGCAACCAATTGAGCTACAATTGATCGCTGTGTGACGAGTTCCTAAATAGTTAAAACATAAATTGTGGTCTTGTACAAATTTTCTTTTTTCCGTATCTGAACAATTTTTAAACTGTAAACATTTGTACAGCGTGTGGTTTTTTAATTTGCAAAACATGCATTTCAAATTTGACGTAAAATTGTTTGAAAGGTTGTTCGCGACATGTGTTACACGCAACTTATTTCTAAGATCAGTGTGTGATACGTTTTCTAGTGCACCGCTTCTTTTTTCGGGAAATCCTAAAAACTCTTCTAATTTTGGTTGATCATCAGATTCTTTCTCTAACTCAAACGCCTGTTGTGTACGAATGTCTAGTTTGTGTGAAAGAACGAGAATTAGTATTAAATCCCAGTGTTCTATGGGAACTTCTAAAGTTTCTAAAGAGTTAACATGTTGCCTAACGTGTGCTACAAATTCTTAAATTAGTTGCGTTTCCGTTTGTTACTGGCGATACATCTAATAAACTTTTTATGTGTGAATTTATTATGACTAATTTTTTGTCGTATCTGCGTTTTAATAAACCTAAGGCCTTCTCATAATTTTCGTCTGTTACGCGCATTTCATTTATTATTGAGAGTGGTTCTTCAGTCAAATGAGTCTTCAGATAAATAAATTTCTGAGTGGTACTTATGTGTTCATTTCTGTCAACTGATACAGTAAACAAATCTATGAATGCGGGCCAGTCATCATATTTACCGCTAAAAGTGGGCAAATTAACTTTAGGAAGATTAACTTGATTGCGAGAATGAGAATTAAGACAAGTGTGGCTGCTACTTGCGGAATCGGCATTTACAAGACCCTTGTTAGCTAAACTAGTTATTATTTTCTTTAATTTCGCAGCAATAGTTAAATAACGTGACTCTACAACGATTCTATCGTCGGCTTGAGACTCGTCCTCGTTCTCGATTGCGTTCTGAATTTTAGTATAATCTTCAAAAGCCTTTGCTAGAAATTCTTCTCTAATTGAATACTCATTTATATCTATCTTTGGATCTTTTTCAGAATTTGTAATAAACGGAGTATAAATGGTTGTGTGAAAGTGTTTATTTAAAAAAACTTTTCTGTATACTGTGTTTAATTGTGGGAGTAAAGTCGGGCGTGTGGAATAAAAAAGATATTAACAATTTTGGGAACGTCACGCGAGGTTGTAACCACAAAGCTTCTTTGAAATATACATGTACGGCGACGACATTAGTGTGGTGACTGCTGCTCACCGACACGTCGTTGCCTGTCACGACACGACACCGATATATCGGCAAGTGTGAAAACATGACCATTTATTTATATGAGATTATGCATCCACCGTCATCGTTGTCGTTGTCGTGTCGGTAAATGTGAAAACGGCCTATCGGTGCTGTGCTGATGTCGTGCCGGTGTCGGTATATGTGAAAACGCCCTTAAGGGACACTTTGTATTAATCGGAAGTGTCTACACATTTCATTCTTTTCTAATGGCGTGTCTATAAACTTGTCATGTTGCATTTTTTGCTTATACTTATAATCGTCTATCTAAAATAAGTTAAAACTTATACCATTACGAAAGCCATACTTCCAGCATACCTATGTATTTTTTTCTAAACATTGTTTATTTTAACAATCCTGCATGACGGCCTAATAAAGCTTTTTATTTTCGTGGCATTCAAAAAAACGTAGCGGCAGATTAACGAGCGTGCGTTAATATACTAATATTGCTTAACATTATATAATTATCATTTTTGACAAAATATTAATCAAATGTAGAGTTTTCTTATATACAGGGTGTCTCAAAATTAGTGTCCAATAATTTACCACTTGATTATATTGCCAAAAATAAGAATATTTTTTCAAATAAACATGGCGACATTTTAGTCGTCGGCTAAAATTTGCCCCTATTTTTTTGCTTGCCGAAATTTTCAAATTCAGATCAAAACAACATCACAATTTTTTCATAGAAAACTCACATCAATCAAATTTTATAGCAACAAATAGCAACATGTACAAAATTTGAGAAAAATTTTACCAGATTGCGCCCACCCCCCCTGCTCGGGACGGCCCATAAGCACTTTTCTCGTTGTATATGATGACATATGAAAGTTCATAATGGTACATGTGCCCATTTTAACCATCCAAGACAAATTTTTTGAATTTTATCAAGGTAATGTAATGAATTGCTTCAATCCGTTTTTCTCGGAAATGGAGCATTTTATCCAAAGAAATAAAGAGTACCTCTTTTGTAAAGGAAATGAAGATCTATCATATGTTGGCATCTGAATTTGAAAATTTCGAGAAGTTAAAAAATAGGGGCAAATTTTAGCCGATGACTAAAATTTTATGATGATCTTTTAATGAACGTTAATTGTGTCAAAATTCATAATTTTCCATGAACCTGTTTCGAAAATATTTTAAAAAAATGATTTTTTGAGGCCCCCATTTAGGAGGCGTAGATCCCTTAGAAAGCATCTCCCGACCCATGTTTATTTAAAAAAATATACTTATTTTTGGCTATATAATCAAGTGATAAATTATTATTGGACACTAATTATGAGACACACTGTATATAAGAAAGCTCTACATTTGATTTAATATTTTATCAATGTTAATTAAAATGTTAAGCAATACAACGCATGCTCGTTAATCTTCCGCCACGTTTTTTGAATACCACGAAAATAAAAAGCTTTATTAAGCCGTCATGCAGCATGACAAGTTTATAGACACGCCATTAGAAAAGAATGAAATGTGTATACACTTCCGATTAAAGCAAAGTGTCCCTCAAAGCGGCAAAATTTTCATATTTTTTATTTCAAAGTGTATAATGTTTAGTTTTCTTATTACTGAATGTTAAGTTTCAATAAAATATATGTTTGCTTATATTTATTTTCTTACAAATCTATTTACAGAGCCACTAAACATGCGTGCAATGTATTAAATCGAATAATATATCCTTCTCCGCCCCCTGCGCGTTTGCAAGCCTTAACCCATCTCGCTTGCACTCACCGACCGCTACGATGTTTACGGCGGAACCCTTTTATTGGCTGTAATTAAGAAACGCTACCGACTTTTTTGTCTGTCATTTCACTTTTGTGGTCAAAGGATCTGATAAATTATTTTGTTTTTTTTTTCTTTCTATTTTTCTCCTATTTTATGTTTCCCAATAGGTTCAGGGTGTTTAATGCTACATTAATTATAATTCATAACATATTTTATCTATATAGGTTATAGGTATATATGTATATTTAAGAAAAATAATGAAATCTTTCTGTACATTTTAATTGTCTTGAATACAGTTGCATTGTTATTTAAAATCATTAAAACTGTCTTTACCACAATGTTTCCATATTTCCAACATAATGATAATCACAAATATTTCACAAATATGTCTGTTCAATGAAATTGAAATATATAGAACATTAAAGGTATAAAATGATCATCTAATTATTATTTTACATTCGACATGCCCAGTAATAAAGAATCTGGGGAACTTGAAGATTTTGTCAAAAAAGTTATTTGGTAATAAATGTTTAAATTTTTGATAATATCAAGTATAGTATTCCTTTGTTTCCATATCGAATATTTTATTAAAACACTGTAGGTTATTATATTATTTTTTTGTGCAAATATTAAAATTATTTGACAATTCTTGTTCATTGCACATATTTTCCCTAATGCGGCTCTGGACGATAATAGGCTTGCCAATATTCTGAGAATATATAGTTACCGATTAAAGAAATCTTTACGTCAATTGCTATGTGGTATTACGAAGTTGTTCTAGTTTGGCATTACGTTAGTAGAGACCGCCACTTCTTGGATGGATTTTCTTCTATCTATCAGATGCTATCGCTGTCTTACCAAAAGTGCAATTTCTTGTCTATAAAACGGCGCCCTTAAAGACCAGGCTGGTTACATTGCTCAAAAGTTATCCCAAAATAAAATCCTTTTCAGAAACAATGACTGTATTGAATGTATTAATCCCATTATTAAGATCAGTGATCTCGTCATTTGGAAAGCAAACCATTTATGTTAAAAATTGTTTGAAAAGAGATTAAATTAATCAGATTTTAATCAATCCGATCCTTTCAACTCGACTCAATAGTAGGATAAATAGATGATTTACTTTATTTAACCTTACAATAAACTTGCCCATTTAATAACATAAAAATGCATGATTTGTTCTGTGTTAGATTATAGAACATATTAAAAATTTATGCTTGACTTTGACATCAGATGGTTTGTCCCTGTACCATTCAGAAATAGTTAGGTACTCATAATCAGACACTTCCATAAAATTGGAAAACAGCTGTTAGTGATCCATCTGATCTCAGACCATAGTTTCCGAAAACCTCCAATGTTACAACATTTTCCTTTTGTTTTCTTTTCCTCTAAATTATTTGAAGTGGATAGTTTTCATTGCACCGTATATGCAACACTATATATTTTTACATTTATTTACAGTGAATTGCCATATGAATATAAAATTATTTTACCAATTGTTTTATTTATATAAATGTAATAGCTATTTCACATGCACAAATAGAGAAGGCCTTAACTCACCCTTCCTCCAGCAGCAGTTTCAAGAGCTATACAAGTATCACTATCACTACATGTTATCAATCGACATACAACACCTTTGACACAGTGCTTATTGAAATTTGGTTCTGGTTCTGAATAACGAAATTTTGTGTATGGTTTATGTGCATCAAAATTTTCAATTTTCTCCTGCAAGCCCCGAATCTCTTGATGTAATATTCTTCTTTTTTCTAAAAGTTTATTCATTTGTTCTTCTGAAAATTTCAACTTTTTTATGTTGACCTACGAAACGAATTATGTTTAGTAATAAAAGTATGCATTACGTATTTGAAAAAATTGTAATATACAAAGTACAATACCTATACAGGATATTTCTGAAATAAGTTCATTCCTTGAAAAGGGCGATAGGAGGGCACGAAAATGAATAATTTTTATTAAGCAACTGATGGTCTAAACATTACATTTTACATTGAAAAAAAATTTCACATAAAGGTTTAAACAAATTTAAAGCCGTCCCTGGTGAAGCAGCCAGCTGTACCTTTGATATTGAAGCAGCCGCGCGCGGCGGTGTGAAAGTGCTGATGACGGTTTTTACAGTTTAAATTTTGTGTTCGAAAATGCTGAAATTTATTCAAATCTCGTTAAAAAGTAACACAAAAATTAAACGAGTAAACGAATGATTTACCAACAGACGATATGCTCTACAAAAATTGTTCAAAGTTGTTTCCATGGGTTAATAAATATGCTTCCACACGACGGTCAAAATTAGTTCGCATACATGCAAATAGGTACTTCCGGTATTTGTCAAATTTTATTAGCTGCATAATAAATAGACTGTTGAAGATCTGCTGCATCGACAATAGGTGTTCAGTAGGTACACATTATGTTTCATACACCCCCCTAACAAAAAAATCTAAATAAGCTGCACCATTTAAACATGCAGATAACACTATCGGGCCGAGTAATCTGTCATCAAAAACACCACACCATACGATCACTGAAAACCATTGCTGGAACCGAAATCTCTGTACAACATCAGGATTTGCATTACACTAATAGTGAATGTTGTGGTGAAAACTTAGCATGCCGTCTCTAGTAAAACAACATTCAGCCATAAAAAGCACCTTGCTTGTAAAGTCCGGATATTGTGCTATTTGATATCGAAATCAATAGCAAAATTCCATACGAGACAGAAAATCATTGTTATTTAAGGAGGTTCAATATCGAAAAAAAATGGTAAGGAAGTTTTCAAAGCAATTGAAATGACATAATTCATTCAAATTGACAAGGCGACACCTATACACTGAGTTTCTTGACAGTTATCATATGGATTCTCGGTTTGCACATTTTACTTTTTTCTCATCAATCCACATTCTGTTTCATACCCATTTTATATTGCTTTTCAGTCATTACTTTTCTGTTGTATCTTGGATGTTCATTCATGTTTGCAGTATGTGCTCTAAGCACACCACCATACTGATGTACAATGTTGCCAGATTTCACCCATAGTTTTACAAGCTCTCAATGAATAAATAGACACTTTTATTCAAATAAAAAGATAATTTCCGTGCATTAAACATGAAAAATATATGCGAGCTTATATATGTTGTATAAATTTCATTCGCATATATTATATTTAGTTCACTCAAATTAGTTTATGTAAGGTTGGTACTATAACGAAACTCCCATGTATAAGCATAGGCTTCCCTCTCCTATCGCCTGCTCTGCAAGAGATCTGTCGAACCTCCTTAATGCCTGAACCCTTTGTACATGATAGGAATGTAATAATTGTTTTCCATAGTACAAGCCACACGGCATTTTCACACCACTTCTCGGACAATGTCGTGAGTACTGTGCCTCGGATCTTTCTAAATGAGGTTTATGAAGTTGTCTTCATTGTCGAAAACATGTTGCGGCCCTTTCCGTCCACGACCTTAATACATCAGGTGGACATTCCCGTTATCATGTAACCTTTGAACTGCCTTTTGCACTGTTCTACTGTTAGGTTGTAGTCTGTTACAGTAATGGACTGCATACAAAAGATAATATATATAGTAGCTCTACAGACCTAGAAGGTCCCTCCCTCCACTTCTTGTTTATTGGCCTTTCTTTCCATCGCTTGCCATTAATGCTAAATCCTTTTCCACCTCTGTTTTCCACCTTGATTTCGGTCTTCCTCTTCTTTTCCTTCCTCCTATTGAACTGGTTAACATCATTTTTATGATTCTATTCTCTGACATTCTTTGGACATGTCCAAGCTATCGTAATCTTTGTGCTTTTATTAAACCTCTTATATTTGGTTCGTTGTAACAGTCTTGCAATTCTTTATTTGTCCACCTTCTCCATATATCCCCTTCTTTAACTCCTCCATAAATTCTACGCAATATCATTCTTTCCCACACCTCCATCGTTTTTTGCTCCGTTTTGTTTAGTGTCTAAACTTCACTACCATATACAAAAGACAAGTCTCATTTAAATTCTCCATATATTAAGACCATATCTGCTAATTCTTGATCAGAAAACATTTTATAGGACTGCTAAGTAATACTGCAACACACAACTAAAGAACACAAGACATACTGACCTACCAATAGATTTGTTTGATTGTGGAAGTCACATGGAACGTCAGTCAATTAGAGAAGTGCTTCACGCATGTAGCGATTCCGAAGCATTCTGGACATGCCCGTGCACAAGATGCACAGGCTCGGCTTACATTTATGGTTAATTTTCTTGAAAACAGAAGCTACCATCAGTTGCTCTTCTCGTGCCCTGTATCGCCCATTTTAAGCAACGCCCTTATTTCAGAAACACTGTATAACTGCAAATCCAGACAACCAAATGATATAATACACACTTAGAATAAGTATTGTATTTCATTTAAGACCTTATGACATTAAGACATTATGTTCAAAGATATAAAACACAATTTAAAACAAATAAAATATTCTTTGTTTAATGCAATGTTTATACAAAATATAGAAATATTCTAGAATATAAAAAACTGATCAATAGAAAGTTCCATATCATTGAGTTCTGGATAATCAAGTTTATACTGTACTATATTTTGAACATATACAGAAACGTGTACAACGGAAGACCACAGATTCGTGGACTCAAAATAGGCAGATTTAGGTTAATTCACCTACATATATCCAAAATCGCTTCGTTTGGCCACTAGATGGCCTCAAAGTTCATGAAAATTTTTTGAATTTTGTAAATAACCCAAATATGTATTATTCGATTTTGATTATTTTTGGGGTGTGCTTTCAATCTACACATTTCAGTGTTATACAGAATGTTGTTTAAAACTTAAAACACCTAGAAAATTGATGTCTGGTGATAATATCCATTCATAACTTTTTAGTCTTTCAGGCAAAAATGACAACCATTTTTTATTTGATAGGTGATACCATTTAGAAGTTTTTGGACCTCTTATAGAATTTTGATTAAATGAGCGGCTTGGGTACAAAAAAATATTTTTTAAATGTCTACATTATCTTGCCACCCACATTAAAATTCTTAACAAAGTTCTAGTAGTCATATATATACAGTGTGACCCATTTCAAATGGAAACACTCGCGTACAAAAGTTGTTTCTGGACCGATTTGAACCGGATTTTTTTTAAAAGATAGATCTCCAAAAGCACTCTCATGATGCAAAATTAGAAGGTGAAATTTTGATTTTCAAGGCCTACTATGAATTTTTTTCACTGTCAAATTTTACAAAAACTGTTTAGCGATTTTTTTATTTAAAATCTATCTACGGCACTGGATTCTGCATCCCCTAAAACGGTTTCATGCCAGATTTCATAAATAAATATCTTATAATGACGGTTTTATTACAATTTTAATATAAGCTTCATTTAATTCAATACTTTTATAGTAATTTTCTAAAAAAAATGTTGCCTATGAAAAATGATTTTTAAAAACATGGGAAATTAATTTTACGCTTTTAATTAATCGCAATTTCTTTCTTAGACGGGGATGCAGCCAAGGATAAGGATAATGGTTTTTAACTTAGACAGCCGTCTAATTTTTGGCTTTATTTATATATATATATATATACAGGGTGATCCATTAGCGGCTGTATATTGGAAACTAGACGTGCTACTAGCCCGGGAGCCAGCGACCGTTTTGAGTTAGTCATTTGGCAAAAGCCGAAAATTTTTCCTACGCTTCATTTGGTATCACTAGTAAGTAAATCGACCTCCAGCTCGCGCAGTTCCGGGGGGTGTAGCTGCAGCAGCCTCCCAAACACGTAAAATAATAAAATAAAAAAACTAATACCGCAAAAGCTGAGACTTTGTCGAGAAGTTAATTATGTTATAAACAAAAGAAAAAACGCAATCAGCTGACTTTAGAGTGGGGGTTATGCCTCAGCTTTTCACCTAAACAAGTCAAAAATATGCGCTAGGTAAACTGATACCGAAAAAGCTGAAATTTGGTAGTCAGTTATATGAAAAAAATTGTACGCTGAAGTTTTTGCGGTGTATAAGTGCTCAGCTGACGAGTTGAAGGTGCAGCACATCATTATGCGCGCTGGCTCCCGGGCTATACGATTATGAGGTAAAAAATCTATTAACAAATACAGCCAAAAGAAATTGATTTAAAATATTTTGAAGTTTATAACTTCACCGCTAGAGGGCGCAACTGCTATAGTGTTACAGGGAATTGTCGGTTTTTCGAAATTTCGCCTATACAGGGTGGTCCGAATTTTATGCAGGAAACTTCGAGGGCAGATAGATCTCTTTAAAATAATATGTTTGCCTTATAAACATTGGTCTGGAACAGCTCCGTTTTAGAGATACAGGGTGTTGAAGCTGTTAAAAAAAATGATTTTTTGTTTATGTCTCCGGAATCTATTAACCGATCTCAATAAAATTTGGTATAGATAATGTATGATAGTAGACCTTACACTCCCTAAAATATGAGCTTTGAAGGTTCAACCAGTGGTGTACAACTGGACAGGGATCAACCCTTTTTTACAAAAAAACCTACGCCACTGCATTTTCTTCAAGTCATTGTAACATATTTATATTCTAATGCACAAAATACGTAAAAAAGGTGACTTTAATTTTTCCCCTAAGATTCGCCGTTTTCACGTTATTCATACCAACACAATCCCTTTGTGGCAGACACTTTTAACCATAATATTACAAGAATATTTATGTTTATGCTTAAAAGTAAGTGCAATTTGTAAGCACATCAACAAAATTATTTTCACTTCTTATTACACCACCTGTGAGTGTTCCTGGCGCGTTTTAGTTTTCCCTGAAGGCCTAATACTCTTTACAAATAAGAACAATTTAAATCAAAATAATAATAAAAATATATTTACCAAGCAACAGCAACTAAACAAGAAACTAAATTAACGTTACGTATTTACAACAATTGTTCAAAATGCGAACCACCCACATCGATACATTTCTGACATCTTCTATTAATGGAATTGGAGCTAATATCATTAGGTGGTTTTCTTTTAATTCATTACACCAGTCTTCTATTCGTTACAGCAGTTGTGGTCGTGTATCTGTTGGAGTAGAATAACCTCAAACATAGAAATCCAGGTGGTTTAGATATGGCAGTCTAGCTGGCAAAGATACTGGACCCTCTGCACCATTATGGTTGATATTGGCATTTGATCTTTTATCTATCCATCGCCCCATATAATTTTCATTACGCCATTCTTATATTATTATCCCAAAATGCACAGCAGTACCATCCATTGTATCCAGCTATTTTGTCGTATATTTAATGGAACATCCTCTAATAATTCAAATAGATAGTTTTCTAGAAAGTTTAGAAATGACTGGAAATTTAGACGAAGTGGCAAGAAGAAAGGTCCACAAACTTTATTGCGAATTATTCCGAGCCACACGTCCACAGAAAATTTGTGTTAAAAAGGTCTTGTCCGAATTTCATAAGGATTTTCTTGTGACCAAATATGCAGATTGTGAAAATTCACTACCCCTCGCCTTTGGTAAATGTACATTTATTATTATTATTATTATTATTTAAGTCGTTCTTATTTGTAAAGATAGTGGGTGGAAACGAGTGTAAAGAATTTTGTTGATGTTCTTACAGATTCCACTTACTTTTAAGCATAAACATAAATATTCTTGTAATATTATGGTTAGAAATGTCTGCACAATGGGATTGTATTGATATGAATAACTTGAAAATGGCGAATCTTAGGGAAAAAATTCAAGTTACCTTTTTTACATATTTTGTGCATCAGAATATAAATCCGTTACAATAACTTGTAAAAATGCAGTGGCATAGGTTTTTTTTATAAAAAAGGGGGGTGACCCTGTCCAGTTGTACACCACTGGTTAAACCTTTAGAGTTCATATTTTAGGGAATACAAGGCCTACTATCGTAGATTAACTACCAAATTTTATTGAAGTCGATTGATAGATTCCTTTTTTAACAACTTTAACACCCTGTATCTCTAAAACGGGGCCGTTCCAGACCTATGTTTATAAGGCAAACTCTTGTTATTTTAAAGAGGTCTATCTGCCCTCGAAGTTTACTGCATAAAATTCGGACCACCCTGTATAACCTAAGTTGAAAATATACATTTTAGATACAATACACTGTTAAGTCCTTCACAAGTTTTGTTTGAACTTTTTTTCTGTTATTAGCATAGCAACGCCAGTATAAAGGACGCCATCTTGAAATTTTTAAATTGTCATAACTTCTGAATGCCTTAATCGATTCCAATAAATGATGGCTCATTTTAAGTAACTATTAATAAAATTTATATTTATGATAATGGAATAAAAATAATATTTTCTTGCGCAACGGTAGACGACGCTAATGAGAAGTTATATAATTGTCTCTGCTTACTAAAAAAATTAAATGCAACAATATAGACATTTTTTCATTGCTTAATAGACCATTCATTAAGGAAAACAAATACACAAATCGGAGGTCGATATCTTTTTCGTTTTCCAGTTATTACTAAAATAGTGAAGTTGTGCTAGAACATCCTCCGTTATTTAGTTCTCTAAATAACATTGACATAGTCCAAGCCAAAATAAAATTGTAATTAATTGTAAAACTACACCTGTCTTGTCCTTAAAAAGAACTTGCTTTATTTTTAAATTTTTTAAAATGTAGGTACAATTTTTAATTTTTTTATTAATTCCAAATATCTGAGTATTTATAATGATTATTATTTCCATAACGAGGCAGGCTATGCCCTATGAAAATAGACAACTGAAAAATTATGCCAAACGAAATGTGACAGCTCTAGCTACGTACAAAAATATTGTTATTTGTATTGGAAAAGTACTTGTGAACAAGGAAAATACCTTTTACGTATATGAAAGCGTATATGTTGGCAGTTTATTTTTAATGTTTGGAAAATGCCGTTATAGCTTCAAGCGAATACGCTTTGCGATACCTTCGTAGAATACGCTACTCCAGAGAAGTATTTTAGCGTTTATCCAGACGCCACTACATTCTGTAAGAAGACATCGCTGTGCAAGAACGGAAGATAATATTATTGTGTTGGTTTGTGTTCATGTAAATCCCCAAATAAGTGTTAGGGAATTAGTTACAGACCTGGGAATTTCATATGGAACACAAGTACTTTTCTCACATGAATGACACTAATTTTGCACCAAGCAAGAGCTGTCACATATCGTTTGACATAATTGTTCATTTGTCTATTTTCATAGGACCTAGCCTGCCTCGTTATGGAAACAATAATTATAAATACTTAGATATTTGAAATTAATAAAAAAATGAAAAATTGTACCTACATAAAAAAATTTAAAAATAAAGCAAATAATTTTTAAGGACAAGATTGGTATTGTTTTACAATTAATTACAATTATATCATAAATATAAATTTTATTAATAGTTCTTTAAAATGAGCCAACGTTTATTGAAATCAATTAAGGCATTTAGAAGTTATGACAATTTAAAAATTTCAAGATGGCGTCCTTCATACTGGCGTTGCTATGATAATAATAATAAAAAGTTCAAACAAAACTTGTGAAGGGTTAAACAGTGTATCTAAAAAGTGTAATTTCTTCTTCGGTTGTATAGGCGAAATTTCGAAAAACCGACAATTCTCTGTAACACTATAGCAGTTGCGCCCCCTAGCGGTGAAGTTACAAACTTGGAAATGTTTTAAATCAATTTCTTTTGGCTGTATTTGTTAATAGATATTTTACCCCATAATTGTAGCACGTCTAGTTTCCTATATACAGCCGCTCGATATCGTTAATGGATCACCCTGTATATGTGTGTTGATTTTAATTTTTATTTTTAATTAAGCTGTAAATTGTTCCATACAAACCTCTTTTATGTCTTACCTTGTACTTTGTTATCCCTGGCCAGCTGTTTGTAGACACTTGTTACATATCAGACAATATCAGAAAACCTCAGGAGTCGGTACCTCTATATTTACACACAAATACACTTTGGAATGAATAGAGAGTTTGAAATTCAATAGTGTTTATTCAAAAATTTGTTATATAACTTTATACATACTTGATAACTTTATAAACTCAAATTAGGAATGCCTTATAATATGTAATAATTTTTCCACAACAAAGAATATTTTAATAACAAAATTTTTTTCGGCTCAGCTTACAAACAATATAAATCAAATCAAATCAAATCAAATCATTTATTGTTGTCTATACATTAAAATGTTTACACAAGTCAAAGAAAGAAAAACACAAAAGATACAACATATAAGCAATACTACACTAAAGCTAAAAAACACATTCAGATAAATATAACGTAAACAGCATAAAAAATTGAATATTACGAACATACATTAAATATCTAAAAACTGGTCAGCAAGGAACTCATCAAAATTGTAAAACGCTTTTCTCTTAAGATATTTTCTAATTCTGGCCTTAAAACAGTCTGAATTTAGCGAATCTCAGATGGAAGTCTATTAAAGAATTTAATGCAAAAATAATTTGTGCCATCTCTGGATTTCGCTAATCTATGAAATGTAGGCCTAATATTGTGTCGTTCTAGGAATAATTATAAAAAAAATTAACTATTAACTAACTTTATTTGATCTATGTAATACTGAATAAGTCTCCTTATATTATTTGTTGCCTATTAGACAGGGGCATCTCTTATATCTACACAGGAACGAAAATAATTCAGACTAAAGTAAAATGGCTGTTCATTTGACAGATTTTGTCAGAGCTCGTGAAAATAGTAAATATTTAAGTTACAAGTGATTGGATTATGCTTATTTATGTACAGGTAAGTCCTGTGGTTTATTATTTATACTTTGCAAAGATTTGATGCAAGAGAAAGCATGATTTATTGATAGCTAGCAATCTTATAGTGCAGTGTTTTAGGTACCTGGTACTTTGTAAAATTTGAAGTTTTCTTTGCTGGAAACTACGTAGAGGCCTTGCAGACTATTTATGGGGCCACTGGAAATTGCTTTGGAACTGCTTTATATTGCTGGTAGCAGAAAATTTTCCTGGGATGACAAAGTAACTTTCTCTGGACTCTGGCAAACTGTGAATTTAACTGGTGAGTGTTTAATTTTCTTTCTTGGACTGTTTTTTCTTGCTTTATTTATAATTTTTAGGGAGTTGCCTCTCCACGCTGTACATCTTGCAAAACCCAAAACCTGTAACCAATCAATATTTTTGTTTTTCTCATCCTTCCTGAATATTCTGTCCCTAGCTTTGCTTAAGGAAGTTTATCTGTTTTGGAATTAACGAACAAATATTCATAAAAAAATTAATATAAGCTTATTAATATGAAGAAAATCCTTAAAAAAAATTATGACTAGTTTGGATACCTAAGAGACGAGATATTAATAAAATATTTTTTCACGATTTAGGACAGTCTTATGAGAATGCAGATTTTTTTGGTCTTTCCACTTAGAATGCGCAACAATTGACGAACAGTTTGCACAGCAACTTGTATAAATAGGAAACCGATATCTAAGGAACCGTATGACAGCTCATAGAAATCGATTAGGTACTTGTAAGATCTTCATCTTCATCCAGTGGTTGGTCCTAATAAGTCCCATAGCACTGCGGCCTAATTAGGCCTATTGTGCGTCCCACTACTAGTCCTATTCAGCAAGTAGATTTGTCCTTTTTACAAAGTCCAAAAGCTTCCTTGCTGACACTTCTCTCAGTTCCTTGGGTTCCAAATAGGGTCTCCCAAGGAGCGCCATTCTGCTACGTGCAAATCCCGGGCACTCGCCCAGGATATGCAGAGAAGTTTCATCCGCCGATTCACATCCTCGGCAGACCGGACTGTCTACAAGCTTTAGCTTATGTAGATGTTTCCTAAAGTGACAGTGTCCCGTTATGAGTCCTGTCACTCTCCTGAGCCGGATTCTGTTCAAGCTCAGTAGATCATTCGCTCTTTCCTTCGAAAGATACTCCATAAGCTCCTTAGAATGACTATGTCCTGGCTTTGAAGTCCAGTATTTCCTGTGTTCTGTCTCAGTCCATTTGCCCAGAGCCCGCCTGACCACACTGGGAGATGTGCCACAGAAGGGCTCCAGGCCAATGAACTCTGTCTCGGATCCCTTCCTAGCAAGTTCATCCGCTTTCTCATTTCCACAAATGCCTTTGTGCCCTGGCACCGAACATAGTCTGACTGTATTGTTGGTGGCCAGTTCAGTCAGCATTTGTAAACAATCCCACACCAATTTTGAAATTACCTTGTGTGTGGCTAAAGCTTTAATTACAGCTTGACTGACTACTTGTAAGATACATAATTTATAATAATTCTCCTTCAAACTGCTGCCGTTGACTAACTTATCTTCCATATGCGTGATAGCGGCAACGCCGCGGTCTCGACGTAGCGTATTATTTGAAATTCGCAGGTGTCCAAACACACAGAATGATCGAAGGGGAGCGAGCGAACGCCGAGATGAGCGCGCCAGCCAAGTGCAACGCTGCCAAATCTAAAAGCTTACTACTTTCATCACTAGCGAATCTACAGAAACTTTTGTTAGACTTTAGACGTACCTCCGTACCCAATAAACCTCCTTAAAGTCCATACACCGAATTTTTCAGTCTTTGGATGTCACTTTTGATCACTTTTTCACAACACTACTTACAACCAACACATTTTTAACAAATGTCTTTTTGTTTTTATATACAATTCTATAAATTAATTAATAAAATATTCTTTATTTTATTTTTTTTAGGTCATCTCCGGTTATTCTTACAAAGCCACCTTTAACTTTGACATTTGTGAAATTTATTATAAAATTTGACAATTGATGAAAATTTTCATGTTATGGTTTATGTTGGATTGAGATATATTCTTCAAGTTTACTCGTCTTCCTACGATATTTATACCAGATTAATCTATAGATTTTAAACTTTCATTCGATATAAGACATTCTAGGTTTAGAATTCCTTTTTCTCTATGTACTGAGTACTAACAAGTGTCGACGTCATGCATTTTATGAAAATTTATTCTGTACTTGAGAATAAAATTAAAAGATTATTATTTGTATACTATGTAATATCATTGATCATTCTAGTTTTATATCCAGAATATCCATATTAACAATTTTATACAAATTTGGTGTTGCTATAATAATAATTAAAATTTTTATATGACTAAGTTCGGTCAGGCAATATTTTCATATGAGTTTCTACATGAGCATTTCAAATTCGTTATAATTTATATACAGGGTGTCCTGTTCATGTTTCAAAAAAACTTCTGTGCAAGTTCCTCATGGGAAAATAATAGGGGTAGTTCATGTAAAGTTGTTTTCTTAGACGCCCTGTTTTCGAGATAGTGTGTTGAAGTTGTTACTTTCCAAATGATTTTCCTTAATTATGTTTAAATCGGATAAAGATAAAAATGTCAAAATTTGTACACGAGTAAACATCAACTGTACATTAAGAATAATGTGCAAATGGTTTCTTTCTGAAAAGCAGTGTCGAAGATACAGGTAATTGAAGGGGTACAAAAGGTATACTTATCGAAATTCGGTAGCATGTACTATTTTCGAGAAAAATGAAGTTGCATTTTTTTGCTCACATAAAGCGGCACAAATACATAACAAAATATTAAATTGAAAGAGGACCTTACCATTGAATGAGCTGAAAATATTTAGCTACCAACAGTATTTGCATTTAAGACTATAATTTTAATTTCTTACGTATCACATGAGACAGTTAAATTGTAAATTATTTTATTAACCAAAAAAAAAAAAAAATTAAAATTTATTTTAAGTTTCAGATTGTTGTAAAAACATTTAAAAAAGTAAATCAAAATAAACAGATTATGGTAATTAATTATCTATTATTAACTAATTTTAGATTTTGTAAACTACTACACTACCATTACTGAACAATTGTTGAATGGACTGAATTGTTGATGGACATGAATGCTTAAAAAAAGTGATAAAAACAGAAAAATATTAGGAAACAGACTCGGAGACATACAGAACAAAACAGTCGCACAATTAAATAAATGTGCAAACTCGAAATACTACAGTAGATACTGAGATTGACCCCCATTTCCTTCTACGCAACTTCATTTTTCTCGAAAATGATACATGCTACCGGATTTCGACATGTATACCTTTTTTTGTAGTATGCTTTAGAGTTTGCAGAACCGTTTAGAAATGTAATAAATTTTGACTTTTAACGTATTTTTTTTCGATTGTACCCCTCCAATTACCTGTATCGGCGACACTGCTTTTCAGAGTGAAACCGTTTGCACATTATTCTTAACGCACAGTTGATGTTTACTCTTGTACAAATTTTGATATTTTTATCTTTAGCCGATGTAAAGATAATTAAGGAAAACCATTTGGAAAGTAACAACTTCAAATAGAATGTCTAAGAAAAAAACTTTACATGAACTACCCCTATTATTTTTCCGTGAGGAACTTGCACACAAGTTTTTTTGAAACATGAACGGGACACCCTGTATATATGCGTACACACATCCGACGAATTAGTTATTTTCGTGCCTAATTTTATTGAAATAATTCGTAAAAACAATAAAATACAATAAAAATGCTGGATAAAAGTAACAAAGTTGAGGTTATTAAATTTAGTACAACTTATTATAAAAACTGTTCAAAATGACCACCGTTATTTAATTAACCTTTATTGTAGCAACAAAGGTTAATTCAGGGAAGAAAGTTAAAGGGCACACTTTGCAGTTTCTTTTTTTAAACATTTATGGCATTTCGGATATGCCTCCACAACTCAGTTGTGTTAGATGTGGAAATCATACACTGTTGTTTTCAAAGTACCCCAAAGATAATAGTCGCAAGGTGTTAAGTTTGGTGAACAGGCCAGTTGACAGGAAATTGTTCCCTCTACCGATTCATCGACGAGGGAAGAATCTTTGGTTCAGATACTCCCAGACATTTAGAGTGAAATGTGGTGGAGCGCCATCATGCATAAACCACACGTTAGTGCTAAGTAATAACAGCACATCTTCCAATAACTCGGGTTTTGCAAAAATTCTAGATAAAATTCCCCATTCAGTCTATTGGGTAGAATAACAGGGCCAATAATAATGCTATAGTCAATCTACAAAATCAGAGCCTATTAGCACTTTGTTAAGTTAGGCTATTGATTATGTCTTAAAAAGCAGGGTACTAAGAAACTACAGCGTTGATGGGTTTTTATTGCATGAATAGTTCAAATGGTTATTCAGAAAGAAAAAACCGTGGAGTGCTATTAAATTAGAGGGTGGAAATTGGAGATAGGGGTGAAAATGCAACCCTTACGGTTTTTTGAGTATATCTCGAAAATGAAGCAAAATTTGAGGGTATTGCACAGGAAAAATTTTGTAGATAATGAGATTTTCAATCGAAATAGCTTATTTAAAAAATTTAAAAAAATTATTTACTACAAAATATATTAAAAACAATTTAACAAAAAAAATTCAAAAAATTCAATTTTTTATTTTTTTTTACTTTTATGCAAATAACTTTTTTCTGAGCAGAGATAGGTATAGGCATTGCTTTATAGAAAAAAAAATTTATAAAATTTCCTTCAAAAACAAGAGGTTGTAGAGTATTTTTGGATGAAAATTGATTGATATATGGCCGCTCAAACTTAGCCAATGTTTCGATTTTCGTCGCGTTTACCCTTATATGTTTTAATTCTCATTTTTTGCAAAAAAGGAAGGAAATAAGACATTCAAGGATTTTCATCACATCTTGTTCGAAGGGTCATTAAAAATGAAAAAACCGCGGGATGTTATTAAATTAGAGGGTTGAAATTGAAGATAGGCATGAAAAACCACTTTTGCAGTTTTTTAAATATAGCACGAAAACGAAGCAAAATTTCAGTATATAGCATAGGAAAAATTTTGTAGAGAATTGAATTTCTCATCGAAATGGCTTATTTGAAAAATGTAAATGGAAAATTTTATGCAAAAAATCGTTAATAAAGAATTTTAAAGAAAGCAAAAAATAAGAATTTTTAATTTTTTTACTTTTTGAATAAAATAATTTAGCAAAAACTTCAGAATTTAAGTACAATAAAGTTTATTAATAATGTATATACAGTGTGTCCACGGATGGAGTTGACAAGAGGAGAAACTTTTGTCTTTGACTTTATCGAAAAATGTCACTCTTTATAAAAAGTTCTGCCCCTTGAAAAAATGAGTCTCTCATACAAACGTCTTAGGTTAGATATATAGGGTGCTCATAAATTAAAAAACATGAAAATACTCAAAAGAGAAGTCCCATTATTTATTATTTTACACAACATTTTTATAAAACAAATCTGTTTATAACCTCAAATAATGTCCTAATACAAATTTTAAAATAAAAATTTCAATTCTGACTTATACTCTATATGTATAGCTACTTCCCACATCAAAAATTAAAATTTTGATTTTAAAATTTGTATTAAGACATTATTTGAGGTTATAACAGATTTATTCTATAAAAATGTTGTGTAAAATAATAAATAATGGTACTTTTCTCTCGAGTATTTTTGAACGTCTTATTTCCTTCATTTTTAGCAAAAAATGAGAATTAAAACGTATGAGAGTAAACGCGACGAAAATCGAAAAATCGAAAAGTTTTTGCGGCCATATATCAGTCAATTTTCATCCAAAAATACTTTACAACCTCTTGTTTTGAAGGAAATTTTGTCTACTGTTTTTTCTATGAAGCAATGCCTATACCTATCTTTACTCAAAAAAAAATAAAAAATTGAATTTTTTGAATTTTTTTTGTTAAATTGTTTTTAATATATTTTGTAGTAAATAAATTTTTTTAATTTTTTAAATAAGCTATTTCGATTGAAAATCTCATTATTTTCTCATTTAAAAAATATTTATTTATACCCAAACTGCTTATTTAATAAAAATTCTATAAGACGTCGAAAAACTTCCAAATAATACCATCAAAAAAAAATAGTTGTCATTACCTGAAAGAGGAAAAAGTTATGAAGGGATATTATCACCATGCATCAATTTTGCAGTTGTAAGTTATAACCAGAGAGTGGACAATTTGTGTCTTTAACCTTGAACATAGATATGTCATTCATAAACCTAGATACATTACCCATGACGCAGTGGCGTGTCGGGCATGCATCGGAAATTTACGTGATAATTCACGAAAATTCCACGGTACATACATTTTTAGGCGTTATAAAATATATAGAAAATCAGAAATTGTATACTACATATTTATTAAGTAAAGTTCGGTTAAAAATAGTGTCGTTCTTTTAATTAGAAATTAGGAGTCAATGTAACGAATATCCTCAGGCGACGCACATGATAGAATAGTCCAACTCACGCTCCATTCATAACAGGGCTGCAGTTTGAATTCTGACCAATAGGAATTCGATAAACGCAACCGATGTCGACGGATGGACTAGAGATGGGCGCGAGTGTCATTTCATTTCTTTAGAACTAAATTAACTTAATTATTTTCTCGTTATTTAACCTGTTCACATGATTTATGGATTTTAAATAAAGGGTACAAATCTTCGCGAGGATAATACGATATATTTGCTATACATAATAATTATATTTTGCATAGTTTATACACAAAACATTTTTGAACGCGTACACATCTCTACCAAAATGTGACCTATTCTTCGGGTTAAAGACACACATTGTCCGCTCTCTAGTTATAACACCAAAATGTGTAGATTGAAACCAAAAGTCCACACCCCAAAAATAATCAAATTCGAATAATACGTACTTGAGTTATTTACAAAATTCAAAAAATTTTCATGAACTTTGAGGTCAAACAAATCAATTTTGGATATATGTGAATTAGCTTAAATCTGCCTATTTTGAATCCACGAATCTGTGGTCTTCCGTTGTACACTTTATACTGGGACAACCTGTATATCAGATTATTGTAGTGTCTTACTTCTAAAATGTTAACTTCTTGTTCCCTATTATTTAAGTCAATTTTATCTTTTTCATAATCAGTGGAATTAGACCCTAGCTCTTTTTGTTTTTCTTCCAACCGTGACTGACAAAAAGTTAACTGTGTTGAAGCCTGATTACTTTCAGTACAAGCTCTTGCTGCTTCTTGTTTCGCATTCATCAATTGTTCTTGAAGTGTTTCTGCCTCACCATCTTCATTTACTTCCATTCCAGCACTAATTGCTTCAAATTTTCTTTGAGATAATGCAAATGCCTCATTATCTTTTGCATCATCTTTTTTTAAACTCTCAAATAATAATTTTACTTTATTTAGTTCCTGTTCTTTTTCCTGTAAAATTTTACTATCATCTTTTAAATTTTTCTCTAGTTGATTCTTTTTTTTCTGTTCTGTATTAATACTCTCCTTTATTGTTTTAACAGAAGCATTAGCTTTGGCTTCTTGCTTTTCTTTTTCTTTTAATTGCGATTCTAGATCTTGAAGTTTTATACTGTCATCCTGAAATATATGATTTATAAGCTTTTTAATTATTATTAAATAACAAAATTTTTCATTTTATTAAACAATTTAAGATTCTTATATAAAATTATAAATTAGTATAAAATTTCAATGGGACGAAGTCATAATGAAGAAAAACGGAGGCCACACAACAAACATGCATATCAAATAATATTAACAAATGACACATACAAGAACTCATGAAAATTCAACAGATAAAAGGTACAACCCGTCCCTGGAATAAACATGTCAACGAAAATCTACGCTACGAACAAGGCCAATGCCACGACAGGACACTCTCTTAGCAAGACTGATTTCGGAGCCTCACTGTAGAGGACCAGTGAATGGACTCTGCTCATGACTGAAGTACCAGCACCCGATCGTTTCGCAACAACAAAAGTTTCGCGAGTTGAGATATGCACAAATGGAGTTGGAGCCCAGGCACACTAGTGATGGCTTGAGCCTGGCAAGGACAAGTTGCTGAACCCATTCCACGCAACCTGTACAGGACCAGATAGGTAGTAGAACAGATGGGAAATAATATGTACATCGACATCGTCAATTGCGAAGGCTTGCACGTACATATTTACGTCCTACGCCTCCGAGGCTCGATGATCAACAATAAGATAAACTGGATATACCTGATGTACCGAAGGAACTCGTAGCATAAGTTACGGGGCATTTTGCCTAGAACCCGGGCAGAAGAGTGAATAGCATAGTCAATGGGGGATCTCTGTGTATCCATTTTTATTTTAATACCTACATTCAGTTTTTCTCAGCTTTTGTGAGAAAAACATTCAAGTTAGGTTTAATTTGCAGATTCCTTTGCGCCAGCAGTAATCGAACCAGCAAATTTTTGTTACAAAAAAAAACAAAAAAAAACGGAGCCAACAGTGTCACAACCAACTGATTCAACCTGGTGTATAGTCTTTCCGATATCAATTGAAGAACGAAGAGGACTGACCATGAGATTTTTTTAATTTTTTTTTACAAAAATGTTCTATTGCTTATTCCAAAAAAAGTTTAAACTAAAGCATCCATGAATGCATCATGTGAAAAAATAAGTATATGGAGATAAAGAGATGAAACTTTGCAGAGTTGTCAGAGACCTGAAAATTGATTGAAACTGTGGGATCAAGTAGGTGATAATATGATGAGGATAAAAAGTCCCCATGGGCCCGACCATCTCTTATGCACGGAGATACGTGAGCTGAAAGTCACTCAATATAGCCAAATCTGCACTTAGCGTTACCCAAAGTCAACGGCGTGGACGCGACAAATGCTTGACCCCATGTGTGTATGTTAAGTATAATTTATTTATTTATGGAGAAGGGACAAACACAGGCTTTATAGCCCAAAACAATGTCCACAAATTACTTAAAGGTAATTGAATATAAAAGTACAGAAATAATTATTATAATAGAAAATGTTAATTTACAATAATAGTTCCCTTTAAAAATCTTTTAAAACTAATGAGCGAGGAATGAAAGATATCTAGAGTACTATAGTATAAGTTAAAATGTATGCATATTCTGTTTATAGGAGAGTTTTGACCAGAATTAGTTCGATAAAAAGTCTTATGAAACAGTGCATTTACTCTAAAAACATGTAAACAGATCATGGCTAATAAATCTGAGGAATCAAGAAAATCATTGAGAAGCTTATACAAAAATACTGCTTCAGCAATAATTCTTCAATTTTCCAATGAAATAATATGATAATGATTTCGTAACATCGTGCTACAATGAAAAGAATACACATCACTCTCCTTGTAGTGTAAATATCTCATAAATCTGTTCTGTATGGCCTCAAGTCGAGACTTATATATGGTATATTGAGGACTCCATACAATAGATGCAAAATTGATTATGCTGTGCACGTTTGCCAAATATAGATTTAATAGCAAAAATCAATATAAAATTTTTGCAAACTCTGACAATAAAACCAAGCATTTTGTTGCTTTTTAAAGTTATATAATCAATATTTGAAGAAAAACTCATTTTCCTGTCAAAGACAACCCCGAGATATTTTATTTCTTCAATTTGATTTAAAATATTCTTAATAAAGTTATAATTATTAGAGTATATATTTTGGTTACGGGTAAAACAAATATAGAAACATTTACTTAGATTTAATTGAAGCTTGTTCAATTTACAGTTTAAAGAAAGAGTTTAAATCTTCCTGGTAGGCAATACAATTATCGGAATTATTTATTTGAGAGTAAATCTTCAAATCGTCTGCGTAGAGTAAAAATTTACAAAATTTGAAACAATGACAGATATCGTTGATATAGATTAAAAATAGTAAAGGTCCCAAATGTGATCCCTGAGGAACACGTGACATTGCAACGGAGGGGGGAGATTTATAACCACTACTAGTTACTAATTGCGACCTGTTGAAAATATAAGAGGTAAGCCATCTCAGTAGGTTACCATGTACACCAATTTCAGACAATTTAGATATAAGTATATTATGATTAATTTTATCGAGTGCTTTGCTAAAATCTGAGTCTGGCTATCCACGTGTAATATATTGGGAGTATATTACTAAATTGGATTTAATAGATCTATGCGGAAAAAATCCATGTTGCTCAATAATTATAGACAATTTAAGTAAGCTAAGTAAATGCTTATAACATACGCTCAAAAATTTTGCTAAGAATATTTAATTTACTAATTGGCCGATAGCTGGAAACTTCATTTTTATCACCTTTTTTGTAAATAGGAATCACAAAAGCTTGCTTCCATGTGTCAGGAAAATCTCCTTCAAGAGACTTGTTTAAATAACAAAGTGAGAGGGTTACAAAGGGAATTTGCAAATTTTTTACAAAAAATTGAGGGAATACCGTCAGGTCTGGCCCCTTTGTTTTCATCCAGTATATTAGAGTATTTAATACTTCGTCTCTCGTTACAATTACATTGTTAATATTATTGATATTATTGAAGTTATTGATTTTAATAGGACACTGGTCATACGGTTCATAAACACTTTGAAAAAAATTGGCAAAATGCGTACAAATGTCTACACCATTAAAAATAAAATTATCGCCATGTTTAATAGAATTAGGAAAAGAATCATGACCTTTTTGAGAACAAGCATACTGCCAAAATTTTTTAGTATTTTTAGGTATCGCATCTTCTAAAGATTTTATATAATTACAATAATCTTTACATACAGGGTCGGAAAGTCCCCATGGTTCATCAGCCGTTACGTGAGAGCGATAAAGTAAGTCATAGAAATCCGTGCGATAGAGAAAGATGGCTATAATGAAGGCGTCTAATAGTCACTGCCCATTTCGCCCTTCCACAAATAAGAAGTGGATCTTATTTTTGGAAGGGCTAAATGGATGGTGACTATTAGACGCCTTCATTATAGCCATCTTTCTCTATCGCACGGATTTCTGACTTTGTTTATCGCTCTCACGTAACGGCCGATGAACCATGAGGACTTTCCGACCCTGTATAAGTTTCTTAGACCTATGCCTTAAAGTACAGAACAATCTATAATCAGATTCATTTCTATAAGTTTTCCATTTTTTATGAAATTTTATTTTTTCTTTAATAACAATAGTATTGTTTGAAAAGTAGAAAGGAAACTTCTTATTCACAATTTTCTTAGGAACGTAATTAGTTACAACATTAATTAATTTTCTCGTAAAAAGTAGATAAAAATTAATTTATATTTTTGTTCATAAAAAGATCATACCAATTGATATTTTCCAAATAATTATTGATTGTAATGTAATTAGTTTTCTTAAAGTTGGGTATAAGTATTGTTAGACTTTAGTGATTTAATTAAAGGACAAGAGAAAATAAATTCAAGACATGGATGATGAGCGTCCTCATCAACAAATGAACTGTTGCAATATTGTAAACTATACCGGGTGATTCAGTTTGGTATTCGCGGCCTTGTATCTCTTTTATTTTAACAAATACCTATAACAAACCCTATATATTTTTAAATCGCTGCTCAAACTCTATCAAATGACATTATTAGATCCATGGTAACATATGTCAAAATTGCTACAGTCAACTGTTTTTATTCAAATGGCACACTATATATTTTTTTATCAATTCTGGAAGATATTTTTTTTTCTGCGTTCAGCTATGTAAGGAAGTCTATAGTTTCATTAGAAATATTGCTAGAAAAACAGCAAAAAAGATGAACCCTACTTTTCGTAACTTTATTCTAAAAAATGACCAGCTGCGGAAACAAGTTATTATGTTTTTTAAAGTAACATATTTTATTTTTAACACGATAATAATATAACAATTTAAAACAATGCTTATTTCAAATGTTCAAAATGACCTCCATTTGCTTCCAAACACAGAACAGCTCTGTTTATCACTCCTTCTCTACAAACACATTCTACTGTTTCTTCATTTAATCTCCGACATTCTACTCTTATTATGTTTTTAAGATAAATATCATTTAGGTAAGACCAAAGAAAGAAATCTATAGGGGTGAGACCCGGAGATCTAGCAGGCCATTTAACATCTTTATCGAATGTTCTTCATCTCTTGCCCTTCCGAGTTTAAAAACTCTTCTTTTCTTTTGAGAACTTCCATCTGCCGCCAAATTTCTGGCTAACTTTTCGAAAATTTTTTCTGATGGAAGTTGTCTCTGCGGAAAATGATAAATCTATAAATACCTGGCAGCTTTAGCGTTCTTTCAGCCTTTTCCTTAAATTAAAATCATATCTAGCTTTTCTTGGTTACTGTAAGTATTCATGTTATAATTATTAGTTATAGATATAATAGGTAGGTACAAAATGTCAATTATTTTGACAAACCGTTATTTAGAAACGTTCAAATTCAGCTGTTTCCGTAGCTGGCTATAATTTTTCAGAATAAAGCTAACTTAAGTAGGGTTCATCATTTTTGCTGTTTTTCTAGCAATATTTCTAATGAAACTATAGACTTTCTATATATACGCGATAATTTTTAAGATGCAAGCGCTCCAAGCGGCTAAAGCGGTAAGCTCCGAAACAAGGCAAGTTTGACCTTGGCGTTCGGTTTTATGTTTACACATTAATTTGAACATCTATTTTATTTGCCATTATTATTCGTAATTTTGTTATTGGACTTTTGTGTTATTTTATAGGTTTCAAATATTTTATAAATATATTTTAAGGCAAGTATTTATGTCTACCTTGTTTGTTTCTACTGTTTCTAGCATTACAATTTAATATACCTTTTTTTAGGTTATAACTATGAAGTTATCCCTTGTGGAATATATTTCCTATTTAAATGCCAACAAAAATTCTCGTTGTATATCAGAAGGAGAGGCAGTTTTTAACGCTGGTCATGTGGTACTATGTGGGAAAATTGGGCAAAGTGATTTAAATTTAGAAATTTATTTATTCACTGTGTCTCCAAACAAGTGCCCTTACTAAGAACCGTCATGAAATTCAGGGAGTATTGTCTATCGACAATAATAATTTGAAAATTTCCTCAATGGTTTGTAGTTGTAAGGCTGGAAGAAGTGGTAGATGCAAACATATATCTGCCGTATTAATTTTGTGTACAAGGTGTATTTTAGTGTAATTAGGAAAGGCGTAATCATGCCGTTGCAATTTTAATGGTCATTGATCATTGTCTTATTTTGTGTTTCCTTTTCTGCTTGTTTTCTTATGTTTTAGGGAAGATGTGGAGAAAATGGAAACTGTATCCCAGACGGATATAAAATGTATGTGGGCTTCACAAAAACATGATACAAAGGAAAAGTATAGGGCAGTACCCATCCAGGATATGGCATGTTTGTCAAATAAAGTAGTGTACCGTGAATCTATTGACACAGAGAATATTTTAAAACGGTTTATTGAACAAATTCCAAGTTCCTCGCTTGCAAAACATAAGTACAAATGTTTGTAGCATTACGATTCTATTTATTCATTGTTGTTGTTGCAGTGCTGGTAGAAGAATTAATATAGAAACTGTTGAGCTAGTAACCGAAATCACAAATTATAGCAGTATTATGTTAAATAATGCTTGCCAAAGTGTTTTGATGCTAGAGTTGTCCACGACACCAATCAATTTTTATGACGATTGCTGCAAAGTCACATATAATGAAATTTTTGGTACTGGAGAGGTAGATATGTATATTAATAGTATACAGAATACACCATTATGGAATGAAGAAAGAAAGTATCGAGTAACAGGTTCTCGAATATATGAAATGTACACATATGCAAAAAAAGACTGGGAAAAAAAATCCTATACATATTTTTGGCCCAAACATTTTTGTAATAAATTTACTATGCATGGTATTAAACATGAAAAGCAAGCAAAAAAAGTAGTCTCCAAAAATTTGGCACTAGATATTAAGGACTTTGGTATGATAGTATCAAACTCAAATCGATGGCTAAGTTATTCTCCTGATGGCGTTATTTTCGAAAATGGGATACCCATTGCTGTTTTGGAAATAAAATGTATTTTTGCAGGTAAAAAACCTTTTATTGCAATATGTTCAATAAACAAATAAGTGAAGAGCCCTACAGACTTTGTGCCATTCATGTGAACAAAACTGTACGGACCAAATCATGTGAACCAAAGTTGTACATAATCTAACCAAAGCAGATATTGCAAGGCATTTAAATTTTCACCACATTGCATGTTCGATACATACGTGCAAGTCCGTGCCGTCCAATTTGCGTGTATTGAATGAAGCCTGTGGGGTCCATTAATTTAATGTACTACCTAAACAATAAATAACTAAACTACATATTTATAAAAAAATTTACAGTACAACGATAATATAAATCTTTCTTCTAGATATATACATTTTTTTAGGTCGCCAAGCAAATATCAAAGAAACCTTACAAAGCGTGAAGTATTTGGAAACGATTGATGGCAATTTAAAATTTAAAAAATGTCACAAGTATCATGGTCAAGTTCAACTTGGAATGGCTATTTTAAATTTAAATTTGTTATTTGGTTTTATACAGCTCCTTTGACAACAGTTTTGAAATAGTTTAAGTTTACTTTGATTACTATTTTTGTAATCTTCTGTAGTAAACTGTTTATTTTTTAGAAATGGAGGCCTTATTAATTTAATATTAAAATTAGCACATATATCATCTATTAAAAAACCCTTATCAACCATGATACAATCTTTACCCATATCCAACTTTGAAAGAAGGCTGCAATTTTCAAATATATGTTTATCGGAGGCACGGCCGCCATAAGCGTCACTTACAAAACTTATTAGACCCCCAGTGGAAATTCCGATCATAACTTTTACAGTGTGTTCCTTTATAATGGGAATAGAATTTTATTCGACAGCACAGACACTTGGGTTGTTGAATGTAAATTTCAGTACAGTCTAAAATTATTCTTACGTCTTGAAATTCCATAAAACGTTTTGGCATATTTCTTTGTATTCCTTAGATGAAGGAAAGTGAATTAGTGGCCTTAATACTGAGGCCAATAGTGGTATCATTTCAATGATGTAAGTTTTACATAAATTAGGTGTTATTAAAAAAAGTGGATAATATACAGCATAGGTTAAATTTGTCTTTAATTTGATAAACGTCAAAATTACCCTTTCTGTAACCGAGAGTTTATGTTGCCTTTTAGCAATAATTATTTGTGTTACATCTTTTATAATTAAATTTAATGTAATAAAGCTGTTTATACCCGTAAAACTATTTAGAGCACTATATGTGGTTATTAAATCACAGTGTTAACTTTTCAGGAGTGTTCACTTGAACAGCAAAATCAGAAAAATTTTTAGGTCCACTATATTCAGGTTGATAATGGAGAAGTGATAACAATGTTTCAGCTGCTTCTGTTTCTTCTGTAGTAGGTGTAACCTCAGTGCCGTCTTGTTCACAGTTTTCTAATGACTTGGCTTCTGATACTTCTATTATAGTAGACTTAATTTCTCTTCCTTCTATTCTTTTTAAACGAGATAATCCTGAGCTACCTGTCAGATTATTTGAAATATTTGTCAGTTGCGACTTGACAATGGGTAGGTTTTCTGATGGAAATGCATTCCTTTTCAAACTCTTGTTTTTCTTTGATGAAAATCTATAAGATAAACAATAATTAATTAACTGTTCTTTACTCTGGAGTTAGACAGTCACAAAGTATATGCTCAACAGTCTGGAGAATATAGATAAGTTAGATAACTTATATACGTACATTGTACATAGACATTAATTTTCATTATTACAGAATTTCATTAGTAAAAGTTTGATTGAAAAACTTAATTACACATTAGTACTTATTACATTACACAAAAAAGTCTAATTACCGAAGTAATCATGTTCCTTAAAATGACGGGAGAAGACGCACACATTTTTTGACACGGATTTTCCAATTTTTAGATTTAATATCCATGCTTTCCGTACATCTATAAGTTTTCGATTTCCAGATTTTGTTGTCCAGTGAATTTTATTTCTACCAGCTGGCGGAAAAAGATGAAAACTTAATTCTTGATTTTTCTTGGATCACGAAGAGCAACCATGAACTGAACAATAATAGTTCAACAGTTTCTTCTTTTTATCCATAACTGCTGAAGTTTTCCTCACATTATTTTCATAAAATAACAGTGTTCAAAAAACAAACACTGAACACAGTTTTAAATAAAATACAATATGAACTGTCACAAACACACAAGAAATAAGAAATGTTTACTTTGTTTCGCTAGTATCACTTGTCACTGCCAAAGCGCGAGCTCTTATATCTTATATTCGCGAATAGCTGAACGCAAAAAAAAATATCTTCCAGAATTGATAAAAAAAATATATAGTGTGCCATTTAAAGAAAAACAATTGATTATAGCAATTTTGACACGTTTCCATGGAGACGATGTGATAATGTCATTTGATAGAGTTTGAGCGGCGATTTAAAAATATATAGGGTTTATTATAGCTATTTGTTAAAATAAAAGAGATACAAGGCCGTGAATATCAAACTGAATCACCCGGTATATGTTATCACAATTAGATAAAATTAAATCGAATAATCTATTGCTAATATTTAATACTGAATTAAATTGTTTTAACCCACAATAGGAAAATGTGTCTATTAATGTAAAAGATCTTTGATCAACATTTAAATGAGTGAAGTGTATACAAATATTTACAGAGACCCAATTGACCATAGGTAAATTGAAATCACCATATATGAGAAATATGTCATCAGGTAGAGAAGTAAACAGTTTATAAAGATTATTACTAAAGCAAGCAGCGGCATAAATGTCAGCTGGAGGTAAATAAACGCAGCATAAATGTATTTTAACTCTCTTGTCGACTACAAGTGATACCCATATATCTTCCGCTTCACTTTGCCAATCAAATTTTCTCAGTGCCTGTATATCAGATCGTACTGCCACCAGCACCCCACCTCCATCACGATGACCACTATCAGAACTATTGCGATCACGCCGAAATACAGAGTGGCTATTAGTAAAAATTTCACTATCGGACAAACTATTGTTCAACCAGTACTCCGTTAGAAAAATCAGGTCGGCATTACTGTTCACTGTACTTCACTGTACTCACTGTACTGATCACTGTAATGTTTCAATATCCAAGTAGACAATCCTCGATGATGCAATACGCCCTCGAGAACATTGGATTGAGGTTATATTATTATACAGAAAGACACGTGACTCCATTTGCGAATCGTTTGTATAATCCTACACCACAGGAACTAAAAGCAGTCACCTATATTGACTGCAGTTCCATAGATTTTGAGACGAGCTCTTGTTCTAAAGCACTAAGACAATCACACTGTGTCCACAAAGGTAAAGATTTGGTAAAGCCTTCAATGATAGTTACCTACTCCTGATGGATTACATTCAAGGTCTTTATTTTTCAAATTCAGCTAACAACTATGCCAGAATTCTCCTGAACGAGTTTAATAGAGCTGTTAATGGAATGCGAGACTGTTTTCGACAACAAGATATATGTACTGTAGATAGTGGATATCGAGATGCTATTCCTACCTTCCATAGAATTGGTTTGAATACGAAAATGACACCACCACTACAGCCAAATCAGACTCAATTCTCAACTGAAGAGGCAAATGAGTCAAGACTAATAACCAAAACAAGATGGATAGTAGAGGCTCGAAACGGACATCTCCAAAGAATATTCAAGTTTTTTTCTTACACATATTCCAAATATGAGTGATTTTCTTCGAATTGCGGGAGCTATAATAAATAAATATATCAGAATTATCACGATGGCAAGCACAGATGAAAATCTAGCTGATAGATTGCTGATTCAAGTGCAAGAAGTTAACTTTGTTCAGGCAAGAGTAAAAATAGAGAACCTGGGGTGCCGAAGAGCACAATAGGTTGAATTAACAGCTGGCAGAATTGATCATGATGAGGAAGAAGATGAAGAACGCACTTTTTCCTTGGATGAAAATACACATGAACCAGCTCACGTATTTCCGAAACCGTGGATAGGCGGTGGTCGGGCCCATGGGGACTTTTGATCTGCATTATATCACCTACTTGATCCCACAATTTCAAGCAATTTGACAAAAAGTCTTTTTCCATTAGTTTTGTGCGGGGTCGTTTATAAACACAGTATTTGTGGACCTTTATAACAATAATTATTATAGTCCAGGCGATATCTGTTTCGGGTTGGATAAAACGCATATGATCGGAGATTTTTGCTTTAACGGCTTCTAAATAACATCAGAAATGATAATATTTCTATGCAAATAAAAAAAAAACGTGGGCTTAATTGTTATTACAAAAAAGTATAAAAAAGATAGCAAAAAAATTCAGTTTTTTATTGGATTTCTCGTCGACAACTTAGCAACTATTCATTTTACACAAAAATGGAAGAAGAGAAAAGTTTTGTAATTAAATTTTGATCAAGATAGAGTTAGTTGCAATTCGAAAAAGTAATTATTGTTATTGCAAAAATCGGGAAAATCATTAAAAAATTGCAAAAAATGCTAGTTTATTTGTCAATTTTTTTCAGACACTTGAATAATACCTAGGATCTTCATACTTTTCCCAATTAAACTTCTTAGTGCATAAAATCATCACACCAAATTTCATCCAATTCGGTTCGATAGTTTTTACATAACACCTAATTATTTAAATTATTTTTTTTAATTAAAAAAAAAAATTTTTAAATTTTCAAAATCAAATTTCTAAAAATCTAAAGCCTTTGAATAATTGAAACTTTCACCACAAAAAGAAGAGCTATCAAGCTTTAAAATGGTTTTTGAAAAATTCAAATCGGACGATTAGGTGAGTCGTGGTTTAAACATTTTCGCAATTTTCACGCTTGTAAACAACTGCAATAATTTAATGCTTTTTTCAAATTTTTTTTTATTTTAAAATATGGTTTGAAAGTACTCGGAAAGACGAGTATTTTAAAAAAGAACCTGATGATCTGCCCATTAATTTCGGAGTTATAGCCCGTTAAAATTAACCCTTATATACAGCAAAACTATAAGGGTATAAGGGCTGTTTTTTGAACTAATAGGTTTGTCATTCCAAGTACTTTCCAGATATAAATTTTCAAAATTTGTAATCACGGGCGTCCCATTTAAAATGTCACTCAAATATATTCAAGACTGGGTGAAATCAATGAATTATCAGTGGTGGGGGGAGCAAACACACAGCTACTCCGATCTGAATTCTCGAGTTCAAAACTGCGACACTTGGAAAAATGTCACTTATCTCAGCTTCTAATGGACCAATTTTGATGATGTTTTTTTAAATCGATGTCTCACAACTTAAAAAATTCAATTATCATATTTTCAACTACCTTTTATTATTAATTATTGGACTTTTGACATGCCGATAAACAGTTACTTTAAAAAATGATTAACTGAATTGAATTGAATTGAAAACTAAATTTTTTAAATGATTTTTCTGATTTTTGCAATAACAATAATTATTTTTTTGAATTGCAACTATATCTTGATCAAAATTTAATTACAAAACTATTTTTCCTTTTCCATTTTTGTCTAAAATGAATAATTGCTAAGTTGTCGACGAGAAATCCAAGAAAAAAATGATTTTTTTTGCTTTTATATACTTTTTATACTTTTTTGCAATAACAATTAAGCCCACGTTTTTTTTTATTTGCATAGAAAAATTATCATTTCTGATGTTATTTAGAAGCCGTTAAAGCAAAAATCTCCGATCATATGCGTTTTACCCAAGTATACCCTTTTTAAAACAGATACCGCCTGGACTATTATGGGTGCAATATAGGCACTCAAAAATAAGTCACAGTGTAACCTTTTCATAAATAATTACTAAAATAACTATTAAAAATTCATATAAAACCAGTAGTTTTGTTTGTCTTACTGAAAGCCTGTTAACCAGTGATTTCAAAGCACTCCTAAACCTGGTTATTATAAATTAACCTTTTGATACAATAATGAATACTGCTGTTTGTCACACTACTGGTGTTAACAAAAGTTCATATTAACTTGGTTGTTTTAAATACTTTGCTTGTGTTAATTATCTGCTTCCATTATGTTTTAACTAACTTTTTTATTTTTAGTTAGAGTAAGGTTTAATACCCTTCTGGGATACAGTTTGTTCAAACCTATCAAAAATACATTTAATATATTCCATCATTGCATCTTTTGTGTGTAACACATGATTTAGTCAGTAATTTTATATTTTCCTTTTAATATATTTCATCACAGCATTATTTGTGTGTAATGCATGATTTAGTCAGTAATTTTATCTTTTCCTTTTAAACCTTTATTTTACATCATTTAAATATCAAAAATACATGAAAGAATGAAAATATTTATCTCACACTGTTATGTATGTTAAATTTAAATATGAGGCAAAAATTTCACAGATAAAGTTTAGTGTACCGAAAAGCCGGCAAAAATGTTTTAAGGTACAACCACATGTGGTCTTTACAAAATGATAGACTAGGTCCCTGGCCATGTAATATCGGCAATTACAAAATTTTTTACTTGGGACATTTTTTATTACGAAATTTGTCAAAAATCACAAATGTATGTTTTATTACTTTTTCACACACACCTCGCGATATCTCCGGAATCAATCTAGATATTAAAAAACTTTTTTTTTTGCAATCGATAAAGGAAGTGTGGGCGCAGGTAACTGCGGTAATGTCGTTAGTATGAAAAAGTTAGTTTTTTTTGTAAAACTAGAAGAAACTTTAATATTAACATTTTTTGCGGAACTATTTCGAGTAAGCGAGAAACTTTTTTGTTTTAAATAATTTTGCTATACTATCTGTGTACGAAATAAGGCCAAAGCTTCAAAAAAGTTTTTAAAAAAAATAATGACTATTCCGAATCTTATAGTTTTCGAGTTGTAGTCAGTTAAAATTGAAACTTTCCTCAGCCGTGTGTAATGTGCCTCGCCTTCTAGCGGCCGGCGAGCATACATTTGGTAACAAACAGTTCTTGTGTGTGAACGTTAGTGCATTGACGTTTCATTGTATATATTTGGATGTGTAGGGGACACTGGGGCTTGTTGTCGCAGGGGTAAATTGTCGCAATTACTATAATTCCGAAATTAGAAAACACTGGCCTATAAATCTCTATCACAAGTTAATTACAGATCCCTTCTTTATCTTCCCTGAGTTTGAACTCAAACCGCTAAGATGGCAGCACCGTAGGGTACGATATAAGAACTAGTGCGCACGTCGTAAATTTTCATGTTAAGAATAATTTAAGTATTATGCCCGTTATTGAACGTTAAGGTAAGCAAATTTTATATATAATTATAACTTAGGATGTAAGTAATACGATGTAATATTTTTCAATATGTTTATTAATCATATACAAAATTAATTAGATATAACCAATATTTTGTCAAGTGGGGGTAATTTATCGCATTGTTTATGAGGCAAGTTGTCGTGCGATAACTTATCCTATAAACAACTATGTGGTTGGTAAAACGTTCATGTTGGAATATTTTAAATAGGTACATAGAGATACACTATACAAAGTGTATTTCTAAAATATTTTAATTTATCTTAAAATAGGTCTAATGAAATGTAATAGGAACACGTTATTTTATATGCATTGCAGATGGTGAGAACATATAAAAGGAAAACTGAACGAGCACCCGTTACTTCAAATGTTATGATGACAGCAGCAAGAGCAGTTAAGCTTAGAGATCCACCAATTACAAGTTAAAAGAAAAGTTTTTCTTGATGAGGAAAACCACTCACTAAAAACCAAAAGCATTGTTAAGCAAAAGTAAAGTTAGGGAAGAAGTAACCTCCTCTGATGAAGAGGAAGAAGAAAAAACGTTTTGCCTCGTATGCCATGGTCGTTACAGTTTATCCACAATAGATTGGTTGCAATGCACGAAATGTAAATTTTGGGCCCATGAAAGTTGCACAGGCGGCAATCCCTATTATGTATGTCTACATTGCGATTCCGATCATCATCTGAACGGAAGTCATCACTTGTAACCTTGCATTTCATATAGATATAATATTTTTAGTTATTTATATTTTTTTAATGTTATTAAACACTTATAATACTTAATAAACAGTTTTCTCTCATTAATTTTGTTAACGACAACTTACCCCATATAAAACGACAACATGCCTCACCATAGGGTACGTTGTCGCATTTGTCTATAAAAATAATATATGTCATAAATTTAATTATATTTGTATTTTCCAATTTATTCTCCTTAGATATTTTTCATCAATCATACAAAAATCTTATGACCATATTTATTTGTAAAAAGTTCCAAAAATAACTTATAAAATTAATTAATATCAAATCTGCGACAAGTAGCCCCGGTGTCCCCTATGTCTACATATAATTTATTTTATTAACAATGGAGTGTTTATTTTGTGAGCAGCCTTTGCAAAAAAATTACAAACATGTGATACAAAATCCGAGGTTGCAAGGATTAAAAACAATTATAAGTCCTGCAGAAAAAAGGAAAGACACTTGTGCCCTAAAGATTTTGCAACAAAAAGAAGACATTCTAGGGGAAGGTTAAAGTAAAATTACATTTAACTTGCAGACAAACATTTATTAGTTCACAAAATATTCGATATTATATTTCTCAAAGCAGTGAAAATGAAAACACGTCATCGTCTCGGACAAGATACCATAAAAATGGATATAAATGATTAATATTCGGAAGATGTGTCTAATATGTAATAGATCAGGAAAGAAAGGTCAACAGTGCCTAACATCTGTGCGGACAGGTAGGTTAACATTTTTTTTTTTTTTTGGAAATTCTGTAAAAATATAATGCTTATAAATCCTAAAACCCAAATTACGTATGTTTAAAAATATCTTGCTCCACTATACTAATTTTTATACATTTTTAATAGGAAATTATTTACTAAACTTTAAAATACTTGATATCAGATGTGGGTAGAAAACTCGTATTTTTTTCTCATAAACAGAACCGTTAAAAATGAAATAAAATGCTGTTATCTGTTGTTTTTTTTTTCTTATTTAGGGACCGGCAAAAATACGTACTCTAAGATAATCAAGGCTGCCCAAAAGCGACAAGATATTGACGTGGTTTCTAAATTAGCTGGTTATGAGGATCTTTTTGCCTATGATGCCAAATATCATAAAAGCTGTTATTGTTAGTACATTGGTAAACGAAACATCAAAGCTTGTCAAAATAAATCTGATACTACCACAACTTCGCAACCATTGAGAGATCAAATTGTTTCATCATATTCAGAGTCAACCCGCTCAGACTTCAATGTCTCTTCTAAAATAAATCCAAATGAAGATTTCCAGGCTATTAAAGACAACGAAATCCTCATTTTACACCAAGCAGAAGGTATCTTAAAGAAAAAAATTAGAGAATTTAATACATCACAATGCAATTTTCCAATTCCGGATGATATGAATCAGGAAGAGTTTGAAAGGCAAGTTCTTAATTAGTTGCTACAATTTGTATCGTGGTTAATAGATGATGATTGCTACGAAAGTGTAAACGATAAAATTACATCACAAGCAGCTGTTCTGTGTAACATTATTATGAGCCTTTATGACAAAGTGTTTTGAAGAAATAACTTTCAAATGGGACTAGGAACGGGCGCAAATCCGGTATTTTACATAAAAATGGATTTTTTGCAAAAACTACGCAACTTAGGTATAGAGAAAGCTATTAAAAAATTGTAGGGTCTACAGAAAGGCATCTAATGAAATTAAAACACAGAGTGTTCTATTTGAAAGTCGAGATTTTTCAAATTTTAAATTATCAAGTTTGGCACGATTTTTTTTGCCCCCTGTATATCGCAGGTCAACTTTTGATACGTTTTTTGAAAGTCATCTTCACTCTACAGTTCCTGAAAAAAAATAATTTCTAGCTGTCATACAATCATAATTATATCAACTACTAGAAGTGACGAAACATAAAAAAAAAATGAAAATTCGATTATCTCGAAAACTATCAATATTTCAATAGGGATCATAACACAAAGTCCCATTAATTTTTCACATAGAATTCAATAATGCCATAAAAAATATAGGTTTCCATTTAAAAAAATTAAGTTGGTACCTGCCCAGGAAAAACTGAACACCCTGTATATGCAAATATATTTTCATTTTGTGCAGCTTGGGAAAGTAAGCAACTCTGTAGAAAAAAAATTAAGTTATATCTTTTATTAACCTAGATAATTGGACTTACACACACTAGGTCGTCACGGTGTATGTGCCACATGGGCTTGAAATGGTTGAGGACTCAAAGGGCAATTATATCCATGCCAGTATTGATAATTTTGATCTAAATGTGGACACAATAGACGGGAAAAATACAACACACTGTATGGCAATGGTAGTATTTCAAAAACATTCCGATACGCGTAGATTTGTCGATGAAAATATTCCCAAAGGTGGTACGTATTCTTTAAAGTTATCAGAAGAACTTGATTTCACTATTCAAGGCTTATTACAATATGCAAAACCTACTAAATGTGCTGATACTTTTGCATTAAAATCACCTACATTAAATCGAGAAAATGACGAACGTTCAGAAAAAAATAAATCTAATATGGAAACTTTTACGAAGTTTTAAAGATTCAAAAACATTCCTAAACTGGTCTGACTTTAACAACACGTTAGCTGATAACAATATTTCCGTGTCGGATATATATTATTTGCCATTTGTAAATAACCCCCCAACAAATTATGACAATATAATACCACAATGTTACGACTAGTTGAACTAGCTAATACAATAAATCAACAGCATATAATTATAACTGCTGATTTAGCTATATATTCAAAAGCTCGTGAAATATTATGGAATAATCCTGATGTATTGTATGGAAAAGTTACATTGACGCTTGGAGGTATGCACCTTAATATGGCTCTAATTGCCAGTATCGGCCATATTTTTAGTGACGGCGGTCTTTTTACAATTTTAAGTGAAACAGATGTTTACGCCGAGGCTACTTGCAAAATGATGTTGCAAAGAAAACAATATTCCAGAGCTATTTGTGGTTTAACGTTAGCTGCAGACGCATTTTCCCGGTTATTTTTTAAGTCGTTGGTTAAATGGCAAGATGATTTAGATGAAGAAATGTGCATTATTACACCCGACTTAAAGAAGGATATGGCAATTTTGTTGTTAAAAAAACCAACGATAAAATATTTACTTGTGTGGTCTCCGATATGGCACTTGAGCAATCCGTAAACAAGGACTGTAAAAGTTCAGCAGGCGTTATTGGATTTTTTCAGAAACCCAGTGCCCTTCTCCGCTGGATAACAACTCATATCTTAGGAGAATATTCAAAAAAAAAATTCAGGTAAAAAAATATTTTATTAATTCTCACTTTCTGTACTTTTATATTTTTAGATATAATTATGAATATAATAAAAAACTAAGCAAAAAAGGTCAAATAGCAATTAAAAATGAGGAAGATATTTCACGAATGATAACTAGTTTGGAAAACGATTGGTGTAATCCATTTGATTTACAAAATGTACCGAGTCAATTAATATGCACTGGAAAAATCGCGGATGAAGAAACTGAAAAAAGTTTAAGTAATTCTTTTGAAACAGCACAGGAGCATGTGCAGACTTTATTAAATAGTTTACAATAAAGTTTTTGGAATCCTATCAAAAGAAATAAAACTTCTACTTTCAACAAAGATATAGGCAAAACAAAAGTTTTATCAAAAAAGAATATCATTGGATCAGAATGTATGTTTTGCAGAGTTATTTGTGCAGCTCGATTTCAAGAAATGGATCTTGCAAATATATTGTCATATGAACTAACAGTGGTTTCAGCGTCACTGTTTCACGAGGACGGTTCTGTGAGAAAAACAACATAGTTTGACCTTGCGAAAAAAATAGAGACATTTATTAATGCTTTAACGACTTGTCCGTCTGTAGACTCCTTTATTGTTGATGGAATGGTGTCACTCCAAAAATTACAACCTTCTACGTTTGTCACTTTCAATGAGTTGGGAGCAGTCTTTGCTACTAAAATCCTACAACATGGAAGAAAACATGGGGCAAAAAGAATTACACTAGTATTTGATACATATTTAGCTAATTCGTTAAAAAATGGGGAACGACAAAGACGTGGTGATTCTAATAGTGAATATAAAGTGGCTGGTTCTAGAAAAGTACCTAAATTTCGAGAATTCATAAGATCTTCGGCGAATAAACTATCATTATTAATATTCATTGCAAACTATTTTTTGACAGAAGTACCAAATTTGCTAAATCACTTTGAAACAATAATTGTAGCAGGTGGCTTTGAAAATCCTCAATTTTATTTCGAAGTAAATAAAATTGGAGAGCCAAAAGAGGTGAAGACACTAAATAGCAGTCAGGAAGAAGCTGACACAAGACTGATCCTCTACGTTTTAGCAGAGCTAAAATCAGATAATACAATTCTGGTAAAATCTGTTGATACCGATGTTTTGATCTTGCTCTTACATTTTTACTGCGAAATATGTGATATGTCCCAAAGCAATATATACATATTACGTACAATTAGGACACGGTAAAAATTTGCATTTTTTTGTCTATTAACAATATTGTAGCAAATTTAGGGGCAGAAATGCGTAAAAAGCTATTGGTAATTCATTGCTTAACTGGCTGCATACAACAAATGCGATGTATAAGATTTGACGTTTGAGATTTGAGATTTGATTTTGAAGCATTTGACGTGTTATACAAAAATATTGATGATTTAAATTTAAAAGATCTAGAAAATCTTCCCTTTTTATCAGAAGATAAAGCATTGGAAGTTAGCACTAAATATACACTTCATTTGTATAGAAACAAAAACACAAAAATATTGTTTCCTTGAATCAATTACGGTGGTACCTGACAACCGAATCAAATCGCCCAGCTTCTGAGTTGCCTCCTACTGATCATGCTTTTAGGCAACATTTAAAGAGGTAATAATAATTTTTTTAAGTGCCCATATTTATATAACAAATACCTACACGTATTTATCATTGTTTTAGATGTCTATATCAATTAAAAATTTGGTACAATAGTCACATTCCAAAGATGCCAGTAGAAGATCCGACTCTATACGGATGGACATTAGAAGAAAATACTTGTAAGGCCAATTTTTCTGATCAAGAACCAGTGCCTGATGATGTAAGGAAAACTTTATCGATACGATGTTCCGACAAAACTTGTGACAACAATAGGTGTACCTGCATTTTACAAGGGTTTAAATGCTGCAATGACTGTAAATGTGCAAACTGCAGTCTAACCTACAAAACCTCATCAGATTGCGAAGATTGTTAAAATAAACTAGTAATATCTATAATAGATTTTTAAAATGTTTGGGAACCTTTATTTATAGT